>NW_025335268.1:42700326-42780929 GCF_004798865.1 Varanus komodoensis | reverse complement strand
TTCCAAGTTTTAAAAGTAACTTTTGAAAATTTGATGTTTGGTCCATGGGGACTTGAATCGCCCTGTCGAGTGTAGCAGGTCGGCAGCAAAATCATTAAAACGGTGCATGCGGGCTGCTCGTGTGTCGAACCCGATGCATGCGTACTTCATCCGCGCTGGTTGTGATGGCGCTGCCCGGCTTATGATTGGTCGTGTGGTTACATGCTGAGTGCTTACTGCAGACGGCAACCATTATGTTTTGTTACACAACTGACGTGTGTGAGTGTGTGTACAGTGATGGACTACAAGCAAAAGGTACATAATTTCATGAGTTCTGGCACCTTTTTTCTTACAAAAAAAGCACTGCTTAGAGTAAATAACTTTCTAGAATAGCAGGGTAGGAAATCTAATTTTCCCATTTGAATACCTACTTAAGGTAGAATGGAAGGGTTTCTGTCAAACTCAAGCTGATTTCATTTTGATCGTTTGGCCATGTGCATTTGGCAGGTAAAGAAACTGGCCTTTGCCCCTCTGAGTTTGACATCCCTATTATAAACAAAGATTGCCCGCATGAGTATTTCACTCCTATTATCCAGCATCTGATTTTTAAAATATGTTTAAAACAAATTAACCCAGGGCCTAGCTGATGTTTTTACTTGTTTTATTCCCTTGAAACCAAACAATTATTGCAGAGATAACAGAGAGCAGAAAGAACCAAAATCACAGCATCCTACATTTAATTGCTTTTCAAACACACTTTGAAAGCATCCACAGTTTCTGGCAGTTGGTCATTATGAAGGGATTTTCATGAAATAAGACCAGAGAGCTTGCACGCTGTTCTTTCTTTGTGGCTTGTTTAAAATGCTGCCCTGGCCTTCAAAACAGAGGACCAGCAGGCATGATGAAAGAATGGAGCTCAAAATTTTACGTTACAATTCTGTTTCTAAAGTAAATGGAGCTTCAGCAAGGGTCTATTTGTGCACCGGTCTGGGAGGAGCAGATTAAGAACTGGCCCAGCATTGATACCTGTCATGCCAGGCAGCTTTCTTTACTCACAGGGGGGCAGGCACGGAGGTCATGGCCTAAGGGGGCCAGAATGTCTGAAAGAACATCTCCTTCCATATGTCCTTGCACATAGGTCATCTTTTGAGACCCACTGCCAGGTGCCCCCATGGAGTGAAGTTAGTGGACAGCTAGAAGGGGAAAGGCCTTCTCAGATGTGGCTCCCCAATTCTAGAATGACAGACAGACAGTCCTTTTCTCCGAGGCATTTTATATTATAGATTTTGCCATTTATTGTCTGTGCAGTGTTGGCAAGAATGCTCTGATACATTTTATCTTATATTTTCTATGTGTATTGTTTTTTATTGTGTCCTGTATTATTATTATTTTATCATGTCATTCAGATAGGGATTTTTTTGCTAGTGGATGGAATAGAAACACAGAAACATAGAAACAGAGTGAGTCATCTAGTCTGACCCCCAGCTCCAGCTGCCTCTGCTCAGGTAATCCCCAACATGTTGTTGTCCAATCTTTCCTTGAACACCCTCACTGATGGGGCCTCAACCACCTCCCTTGGAAGCCCATTCCATATCCTATGGGTCCTAACCACCAGGAAGTACTTCCTGGCATCCAGCCTGAAATCTGGTTTCTTGTGCTTTGCCCCATTGGAATGCATTCTGCCCTAAAAACATATGAAATAAATAAGATCCTTAAATGAGCAATATCCCACCCGTGGCACCATGCAGAGAACTCCTTCCAAAGAAGCAGGACAACCTGAACAGGAAGACCTTTTCATTTCAGTCTGTCAGAGCCTATTCATTGGAACGGAGGCCAGCCTTCTCAAAGGCAAAAGCAACAGCAAGTAAAGGGCACTAGTGGCAAAGATATACCAGGCAGCAAACTTGCATTTGGACCTGACTGCTCTGATAAAGCAACTAGCGAGAGATATGTTGTCTCTGATGAAGGTCAGATGGTGTTGAAGAACTAACTATAGAGCTGAAATGTCTACCTGCCTTCCTCCTTGTCAGAAGCTCATTTCAGAGGGTATCTAGGAGCCACTTAGTGCCACTGTAAAGATCATTTGTTTATTTATTTAGTTAGTTAGTCAGTTCCATTTCTATGCCGCCCACAACCCAAAGATTCTCATGGCTTCCCAATAAGTATGAAATAACCATACCTGGGGTCAATGGTTTCTGGGGCACTGACTACACTAGAGCACCTGGGCCCACAGCTCCATAAAGGGGGAAGCAGGGAGTGGGGAGGTCCATGCTAGAGTGAGGAGGGCATAAACTTACAGATGAGAGAAACAGCTATGCTGGAGGAGATGTCATGTTCCCCTGCCATTAGATCCCAAAAAGGTAAACCTCAGTCAACACTAGCATGAGATGGTCAACCCACGTCTGCTCCTTGCACTTCAGGTGAAAATCTTGTAGCAATCAGCTCCCTCCTGCACATTTTGTTGAGAGGGACAGATTTGAGGGTGCTCAGACCCAATTTCAGATCTCAGAGCACTCACTGATTTATTGGGGTGATATTCGATTGGTATTTGGCATAGCCATTTGTCATGTCTAAAAGAGTCATAGAATCCATACTAAGCTTATGAAAGCATGGACCTGATTGGTAAACACCATCCAATACCTCACCAGAGAAAGTGGTAACCATCTTGTGTTTTAACAGCATGATTCTCACATCAAGGAATACTTACTGGGCTTCTCCACCTGGAACTGTGGACTGCATGCGACCTCTAGCATGGGGCCGAATGCCTCTGCATGACAGTGTCTGGGGTATTCTTTTGGCCATGTCCTACTCATGGGCTTCCCAAAGGCCACTGTACAGACTGTGTTGAATTAGAAGGCGTTTTAGGCTGAGCCATATGGCTCTTCTTATGTTCTCGTGCTTACTCCCATGGTTGAATTTACAGAAACAATGGGATTCAGACATATCCTACAATCCTTTATAACCACAGAAGCAGTTATACTAGAGACAGAGAGGGGAGAGTGAAAGTAGAAGAATGCACTGTTGCACTGTGCAGAGCTCTCGGTATGTATATATACACATGTACCCTAACTCTGTCCTAAGAGTTTTGAACGACAGAGAAGCAAGAAACTGGATAAAACCTGAAGAACTCCATCCACTAATGAGCAGAGAAATCATATTATGCCTGGGTGGCGGGGAGGAGAGGACAAGATTTTGTGGTGAAGCAACCACCACATCCATTGTCCTGCTCACTAAGGCTAAGGCAAAATGTCATGGGATAAACTACTGTGGTCAGATGGGATAGAAACAACTATGCCAGCCCCCAGGACTTGAGAACACTTCTGAAGATGTCTTGGCGGACCAAGGAAGCGTTGGCTCCTATGGAGCTATGGCCAGTCTGACATGCACCCAGGAACTACTGTCCATGGAACATCCACTCAGTAAAGCTGTCCATGGTCATACCAGGAAGCCACTGGTCACACAAGGGTTTCCCTGCTAGCAGGCCTCTCCTTCACTCACTCCACTTTATCCAGCCTTCTAGTGAAAATAGGATCGTTCCCAACATTTTAAAGAGAGATCCCAGAAATGTCCTACAAACAAGATAGGAACTACATATTTATTATTTATTTATTTATTTATTTATTTATTTATTTATTAAAACATTTTTATGCCGCCCCATTCGCCGAAGCCTCGGGGCGGTTTACATTGGTCAGGGTGGTACATTGGTCAGGGAGTAAACCTGTAAACTCAGTGCCCTCCAGGTGCATTTGACTAAAACTCGTCAGCCCATTAGAGATGAGGCAGACTATTGTCCAAAATATCTGAAGGGCACAGGGTTCAGGAAGGCTGATGTCATACCTTTGACACTCATTTCTATGAGTAATCACTGGAATGACTCTGCTTGTCAAAATGATGCCACAATAATTTAGACAACAGTTCCAAAATTACTTGCAGATCATGCATGCATGTATGAAAAACTTAAATGATACAGTTCTCCCAGACGCTACTTAATCACATTGCTATCTCCATTGGACTCAACTACAGGCGAAATACATGGTTCTTCTGACAATGCTGTTCTGTGAGATGACAAACGGTATTTGCATACTGAAAAGCTGTTGTCTCTAATATTTGTGTGCCATCTTTCAGGGCAAAGCCCTCCCAAGGCAGCTCAAATAAGCAATTAAAAAGATAAAATCCAACAGGCTACAAACCATTTTGTCATGTTGTTAACCTATCTTTGGAACAACAAGCTAACTGAAAAATTGACTAAACAGATGAGGACACAAAGGCAGCAAAAAGAATCCAACTGCTTCCATACAACTTGGTCTAAATTTATAAACAAATAAGATTCCAAGGGGGAAAAAACACCAGCATCCCATGGACATATCCTTAAAGACACAATCCTAGGGCCTCCCAGTATCTTCTGGAAGAACATAGGATTACTCCAAGTACCAGCTCTGAGATCCTATGATCTTGGAGCTGGGACTCCAAAGGCCAAGCTCCTGCCCTGCCCTCTCAGAAGCAATCATGGAAAGACTATACCAGCTGCCTCCCACAAATTGTAACTGGGGCTTAAAGGAGGGAAGGAACATGCTGGGGAGTGGGAAAAAGAGGAGACTACAGCCACGAATTTACACTGATTCCCACCTCCTTCACCACCATCCTTGGCACTTCATCTGGACAACCAGAAACAGCCCCTAGATGAAATACCCAGTGCCAGGCATGGCCGTGGTGGAGACTGCCAGTGCTGTGCCTCATTCCAAGTACAGGATGACAAAAGCCTCCAAATGCAGAGGTTCATGTGCATCAAAGGAGCGGAGTATAGGATTGCACCCTCTGATCATTCCATCTCCATTTTAAACCCAAGATGAACATCTATGGATAAAAAGAAGCACATTGATATACTGAATCTCTGCTTAACTATAATTTAATTTATTATATAATCTTTTTGTTTTGCTAGTTGAAACTGTGTGACGTTTTCTATATAGTGTAGTGTATGCATATCAACATTAGTGCCACAAAAGCAGGCCTTCAGGCCATGGGCCATGCTAGGCTAGCCAGTGTACATGAAATAAGAAGGGATGGTGAATAAAGAAGGCTGGAATTCTTGCAGAGAAAGCATCAGGAAAAAGACTTTTCTCCTTAAGGAGTTTAGGTAAAATGACCCCGCAAGGAGAATGACCATTGCGCAGAGATACCTGGAAATTGCCCCATCAATAGAGGCCAGCAAATATAGAGAAAGAACTCACTTCGTTACCTACAGAAAACTGACGTGGTCGTGCAACATAGACGGCAATAGAAAAGGTCATCAGGAGTGACCAAGTATCCAATAAACAGTTCTCATAGGTCTGAGAAACAATGGGGATCTTTCTATTCCCATAGAAGCAAGTACAGAGAGAGAGAATATCAGAACCATGGACTTAGGCAATGGTGGTGGGAAGGTATGAGCCCAGGCATGGCGACCCAGCCAGGAGCATGGACTACTGGCACGCTTCCTGCCCTGCTACTGGCCAAGTACTACCATCAAAAGGCTGCTGTGCAAGGCAGCCACAGGTAGTAGGCAAGGACACTCTTCGTGGCTTCTCTCAGTGTCTCTCTAAGGCTTCTTGGCAGGAAGCCCTTTATCACTTTAGAAACAGAAAGTAAGTCTGGGGTGTATTAGGAATATTTGCAGCCTGGGCAACACTGGGCTGAAAGCTTGTAACTGCTCTGTATTTTCTGCTAAATACACTTTCCTTTGCTTTCTGAGTTGTGTGTGCGTGAGAGAGAGAGAATGTAAAGCTGGGGCATGTTTTCTCTGGCAGGATGTTTTAAACCACAGCAAAATAGCCAAAATCTTTCCAGGGAATCTGGCAGGCAAGTACCTCCCTTTGAGGTGAATTGCTTCCCAGGATTACCTGGCATAACAATATTATATGCTGGTAATTTAAGCATGAAACATTAAACATTAAAAAAACATTAAAACAATGTTCTAAATAGCAAACATTAAAATAATGTTAAAACAATATAAAATCTAAATAAATATATGAGAAATTCAACTTCATATCACAATGGCACGACTAAAAGCATCCATCCAAAACAGAGTTTTAGGGTTTGAATCTGGGCCTGTTTCTCTCTTTTAAATAAGCATCTGTACACATTAGAGAAGAGCGGCTTTGACTGAAACCATTTTCTTAGTTAACAGCAAACATATAAAACAGGCTCTGGAACTGAGCATCCAAATAGATCCACCTCCAAATCTCCTGGCTGAAATGAGTGCTGAGCAGACAAGGGAGAGGCTGACTGGGACACATAGTTGAGTATGCTGACTTTTCTGTTGTCACCTAGAGATTATATTCAGAAATATGAACATTAAGTTCACAGATCATTTTTAATACATCCTGGCAAAACCTGGGAAAGATCGTGCTGCATGTGGTGAATGACAAGGAGATAGATTAGGACCCCTGGTCACATCATTGGGAAGATGGAGGGGACCAATCTGTCCCGCAGCCCTGTGTTTTCTTCCAAACCTCCTCCCACAGGCTATCGCCTACAGAGAGCCTGTTGGTATGGAGAAGGTAGATACCCATCTAGTACCTGAAGCCCTGCTATAGCCATGATCCAGACACAAGAATCCCTGGGAAATGCAGTTTTCCCAGGATTGTTGACCTCTGCAGCATGAGCAGCTGGAGTTTGCAGCCTCAGTCTAAATGTCATGGACTTCAGCAGCATCTCTAATGACATGCAGCTCAATAAACTTCTTGTTTCATATCCAAATTCTGCCCCGCAAGAAACCATGACACCTGGTGAGTCCTTTGTAGAGGACTTGGAACCGAATTTTCCAGTCTTTTTAGTGAGTATTCAGAAAGAAAGACCAACAAAGCCCCTTTTGCTTCTGAACGTTCTTTCATGGCTCATAGCTTGACAGAGGGATCATTTCTTGGAGTTGGATCATTTCTGATGTTATCCCATGAATCATGATGCTGCCGGACACAGGGGCCTTCTCAAATTTCATTTTGGGAAATAGTGCAGGCCTCTCCTCTGTCAAAACAGATACACTCAAGATCTAGTTTCATGACTGGCTTTTCTGCTATTTTTATCTGCTAGTCAGAGTGTGTGTGCGTGTGTGTGTGAACATCCCCTCTTGGATGGGGTGAAAACATTGAGTGCATCAGAGAAGCCAGGAGCAAAGTCAACAGGAGGCTGACTCTCTCACTTGTCTGGTCTCCCAGCAGAGTCACCCAAGGCAGAATGATCAAAACTGAGACACCTATTGAGGAATAATGGCCACATCAGCAGAAGAGAATGGATATTTCTAAAGGTAATTTGGGTGGAGAGACTCCCGACAGGAAGCCACTGGGCAACAGCAGTAGTTAAACGTCACCCTGGTGGAAGAACTTCACGGACAAAGGCAGGGACACTCAAGCCAACTATGGTTAGAATTGCCCAAAAGGCAGCAATGGTAAATCATCTATGAATTTTCTTACCTTGAAAGTCCTGTGATGAAAGGATCCAAAGTGTAACAAGAGAAAGTGCCAAAAGATGAGAGTCCCAGGTTGGAACGTGCTCAGCTAACTATTGGGAAAGAGTAAAGGACAAGGATGACTAGCATTAACATTAAGCACTAAATCAAAACCAAAAGACGTCTAGTGTCAAAATGCAAAGAGGTGAAAGGAAATTCTGATGCAGCACAGCACATACCGCAGGAACATGGAATGTGGGAGGGAGGGAGGGAGGCAAACTGGAAACTGTAAGTCAAGAAAGGAATCATTAAACATTGCAATACTTGGTGGGAGTGAACTAAGGTGGACTGGAATGGGATCCCTTCAGTCAGGCAAACACAAGTCTTTTACTCAGGAAGTGACAAACTCAGAAGAAATGCAGTGGCTCTAATAAAGGGGCAAGATGTAGCACAAGCAGCTAGGGGCTCTCGCGCAAGGTCCGACTGTATCATATCAACAGTTTGGAATTTGTGGGAACCCTTTCAACTGAACCATTATTCAAGTCTACACTCTATAGCAGATGCTGAAGAAGAAGAAATTGAAAAAATTTATGCAGTTGTTCAAGAGGAAATTGACAGCACACCAAAACAATATGTGCTGATAATCTTCAGGGACTAGAACACAAATGTAGGAAATGAAGCAGAATCCATTGCTGGGGGAGGATTTGGCATAGTGGTAAGAAACAAAGCGAAAGAACAGCACATCGCATTCTGCAAAGCCCAGGATCTGCTTATTGCAAATATATACATTACTTGCAAACAGATGACATAGATATGGGCATCACCGAAGGGGCAGCATAGAAATCAAAAAGACTATGAAATTGGGAGTAGGAGATTGAGAAGCTCTCAAAACAAGACCAGGAGCAGATTGTGGTAGTAACTATTAACCCTTAATATTCAAAATCAGAGTAGGGATAAGAAAGTTCACTAACAAAAGCATAGTACCACAATACAATTTCAACAACATGCCTGAGAAACTTAAAGTCTATGTAAAGAATAGATTTGCATTACTGAACTCAACCGACCTTGAGCCAAAAGGACTGTGGAATGAAATCAGAGACATTATTAGGGGAAATCACAAAAAGTCAATTCCTGTAGCAATAAGAAAGAAAAGGCCTAGATGGATGATGGAAGAAACACTCATAATTCCTAAGGACAGATCAGAAGCAAAAGGACACAGAAATAGGGTCAGAATACAACTTTTCAGCAACTATCAGGTAGAAACAAAAAGAACTATTGCAATTACCAGTGCAAAGAAATAGAACAATAAAAGTAAAAGAGAGGGAGACCTGTTGCAGAAGACTGAAGCAATCAAAGGGAAATTCAAAACTAGATTAGGAATACTGAAAAACCAACAGGGGAACATACTACTTTATCAGAAGGAAATAAAAAGGAGATGCAAAGAATATATGCAAGAAAAGATAGAAAATGACAGAGTCCTTCAAAGAGGAATCATATGTAGAAGAGCCTGCAACATTAGAAAGTTAATTGAAGCTGCTCTGAAAGTGCTTACAAGGAATAAAGCACCTGAAACAGATAGGGTGCCAATAGAATAGTCCAAGCTGTAGAGGCATAATCCATCCAAATCCTAATGAGAATGTGCTAACAGTGGCCCACAGACTGGAAACATTCAATATACATTCCAGCGCCCAAGAAAGGTTATGCAAAAGAGCGCAGCAACTATAGGATCATTGCACTAATTTCCCAGGCCAGCTTGATGCTCAAGGTGTTGTTACAAAATATTACCTTATATGGAGTGAGAAATGCCTAATGTTCAGCTGGGTTCTGAAAAGGAACAGGCATCCAAAATCATATTGCAAATGTTTGTTGGCTACTGAGAAATGCCAAAGAATTTCAGAAGAACATCAATGTATGCTGTGCAGACTAAAGCAAAGCCTTTGACTGCATGGATTACATGACACCATGGACGATCCTGGAAGAAATGGGTGTATGCCAGCACCTGATTGTCATGAAGTGTAACCAGTTTCATGGATAAAAAGCTACTGTTAGAACAGAATACAGAAGAACAGAATTGTTTCCTTTAGGCAAAGACATCAGGCAAGGTATATTTTATCTACCCATCTGTTCAAGCCATATGCAGCACACATCATACGGAGAGGTGGACTAGGATCAAAGGAAGCAGGAATGAACATTGGTGGAAGACTGTTCAATAATTTAAGATATGCAGATGATACAACAGCAGCAGCAGAAAGCAGCAAAGAATTGAAACGAAGTCTGATGTAAGTGAAAGAAAAAATTGCAAAAGCAGAACCGCAGCTGAATATTAAGAAGAATGACAATGGAAGAATTACAGAATTTACTGTCAACACTGGAGCAATGAAAACTGTGAAAGATTTTGCAAAGTTTGGGTCAGTCATCGATTCAAAGGGGGGCTACAGCCAAGAAATTAGAAGAAGACTGAGACTCAGAAGGACAGCATGAAGGAACTAGAAAAGATGATCAAGGGTAAGGGTGTTTTACTGAAGACCAAGGTCAGGACCATCCATGTATTCCATGCCACTGTATTCCCAATCACTATGAATGGGACTGAAAGCTGGATAGTGAAGAAAGCTGACAGGAAAAAAAGGTGCCTTTGAAGCACGGTACTGGGCGAGAGCTTGAATGCCCTGGACTGACAGAAGGACAAACAAGGGGGTCAAATCAAGAAGAGGAAGGTCAACTATGAGATGGATTGACCCCACAAAGGACTGTGAAGAGCCTTTTGGAAGGCATTCATTCATAGGGTCCCATAAGCCAGAGCTGACTTAGTGACACATAACAACAATATATGAACGAGAGAGATTCATATGTAAGATGAATACAAATAATAAAGAAAAAAACCACTGGCTTCAGGGAGTTAGGATGGGCCTCTTTGAGCCCCCTTATTAAGAAATTGCTGAAATACATCAATAAGTTACAGGATGATCACATGGTGTTATCACTTGATTCAATAACAAAGAGCTTGTGGCACCTGAAAGATTAACAGTTTTGCATCTCAATTCTCCCTGTTTGCAGTCTTCTCTTTTCCCAGCATCAGTACACAAATCTGCCAGTTTGAGTTCATCTGATGAAGCGAACTGAAAACGTATGCCAGAATCAATGTGCTTGTCTTTAAGGTGCCACAAAACCCATTGATGTTTTTGCTGCAGCAGGATGACATGGCTACCCTTCCGGAAACTATTTCTTTATTTGCTTTAAGAATGTCTAACCCGCCTTTCAAGCATCACCAAATATACAGCTATTCCAACGGCCACTTTGCCAAGCTGAACACCGGCAGCAGCAACTGTATATTCAGACACTCACACAGAATCCCTGGTAAGCCTGCCTCGGGCCACTGATTGTAAGGGGGCTCACTAACAAGAACCCCAAAGAGAAAGCCCCAGTCAGCACAGTGCAATCAGCAGGACAACCACATAACATTACTCGAGCTTCTGGACACACAATGCACAACAGAGACCCCTGGAAGTGCTTCTCCTATTGGGCATGGCCGGCAAGAAGGGAGCAAATAGCCCTGCATCTTCTTGTTCACAGGAGATACTGTTTCAAATGCCCTCAGGTAGACATTCTTCTCCTCAGACTCACATGGGGGAAGAAATGGGAGCAGTTCTACTCACACGAGAGCGTGCTCTTACAGGAACAAGGAGCACATCAGCTACCACGGGGGGTGAATGTTCCAAGCAGGGCAGCAAATCTCCACATTATATGGTTGCATTGGCAGCCACATGAAGGCAGGGAGCTTTTTGTAATAGTGTAAGAAGGATGAAGACAATGGAAGCTTAGAGAGACAGAGAGCAGCAAAGGGAAAGAGGCAGCAAAGCAGCCTTACCCAGGAGACAGGCAGCTCAGCAAGGCGAAAGGATTTGGCTGCCACATTCACAACAATGATGTAGATGCAAACATACAATCATCCACTGTGGGAACTTTTGCATGTTGAGACAAAATCAGAACATGGAGATTCCTTATTTATTTATTTAACACTTGTTTAGACCAGCCCTTACTGAAATCTCAGGATGGTTTAATAGTAAGACAAAAAGTAAAATAAAACACAGCATCCTAATCAAATTCTGACAATATAATCCATATTAAAATAACAGTCAACCCTTAAAATATTGGGAAAATAAAAAGGGTTTTAGCCTTGTACCAAAAAGAATAAAGCAACAGGCCGGGTGCCACTGCAGAGAAGGCCCTTCTCCAGGTAAGCACCCTCCTAATCTCCTTTATGGAGGACTCCCAAAGAAGGACCTCCACCCCACATCTTAAGGGTCAGGCAGGCACATATGGAAGGAGATGCTCCTTCAGATAACCAGGTCTTTAGAAATGATCTGGCATACCCTACAAAGCAATTGAATTCTATATTCCACTGGACACTTGGGTAGCTACATGAAATTTGACTCTTGAACTTTGCCTCACGGTAGATCATCTGGTTACAACAATTGTGGGCAGCCATACAGTGTTGATGGCGAGCACATACCTGTGCCAATTAATCATCTCCCACTTAGCTTTTCCGCAGGCACTGCGAAGGCATGCCCTGCCTCTTGCCACCAGTCACAGCTGCTGTGGGGAGGCAAAGGGCTGTACGTGCTTTCCAAAAGAGCTGTGTGTGTACCAGCACTGGAAGGATGGTGCATATAGCAATATCTGAGGAATTGTAGAAAATAGATGAAGAGTGGAGGCTTGAAAGACTGGATCTTTCCAGCTCTGCGGTCTCATAGGTCGCCCTCTTGGTAGCCGGATGGCCCTTCTAGGGAGTCTGAAAAGGCCCTTCCAAAGCTGAGGGGAAAACTGGCTAGTTGATTGAAGGGAATATTGACTGAGGAGATAGAGGCATGAGAATAAGCAGTGCTTCCTCCACTGTTTGGGGAACATCCTCCCAGAAAAACTGTGAATACCATTATCACTAAATACAAGTCAAAGACCTTCCTGGTTACACAGATGTTTGGCTCCAGACTTATTGGTATCTATACCTTTTTATCACAATAGCAAGATTGTGTTGTTATTTTCTCACTATTGGCATTAATATGGATATCGTTCCTGTATTGCAGGAGGGTCCGTCTATAAGAACAGGGAATAAATAAAAGCTTTAGCATGGAGTACTGCCCTGAGCAGGGGGGTTCTTATTGGCCCCTTCCAACTCTACTATTCTGAGAAAATATCCTAATCCCAAATATATTACATTGAATTGGGTCATTTGGTGGTTCTCTTTCCTCATAATGCATTGAAAAGTGCGATATCAGGACTAAGAAAAATTACCTTAATTTTTTTCCAATGCTTATTGAGAATAAGTCAGACTACTGTTCTAATTCAATAGTTTAACTTATTCTTCAGTATGGGGTGGAAAAAATATTCTGTAGCACACATGCTATGCTACAGAACAGCAAACTCATTTACAGAAAGGAATAAAGTTGTATACATTTATAAAGTAAAATATATTTTTGCCAAGGAAGGAAGGAGACCATCACAAACAAAGTACTAAGCTAAACCTTCCAGTTACACTTTTTTCTGATGGCTATAATGAAAATAATTATAAAATAGTTTGCTATAGCTCTTCTATCATGCCTGATTTTATTTAGAGTTGCAGGCACAGTGGCTGCAACCTTTCTACTTTTATTAGACATTTGATTTCATAATGGCTTTTCTGAGACCTGCTGGTTCTTTGGGCATGGCAGGGCCAGATTAACAGCCCCGACCCAGGCTGACTTTTCTAACACTCTGGTCTATCTCATTTACACATATCGGATTGCTGATGTTGTCTTAGCATAGTAGAAGAGGGGCACACTGCCCTCCCCACAGTAAATAAAGTTACTTACAATGTGGGCACTCCACATTTGTGCTTCCTATCTCTTAGGACAACCGTGTGGAAACATAATTGCTTACTCATTTGTGTAGACTGGAAATTGTCTAAAAAGTTGTTTCTGTGGGGAACATATTTGCACAGCTCTTCCATCATACAAGAACTTGCTAAGTGTATGAGTTAATACAGAATCACTAAAAACTGGCAGAAAGCAGACTATGTCAAGCACAGACTATGGAAATCCACCCTTCCCCATTTCTGAGCTCTTGCAGCTTTATAAGAGCACTATTAAAACCTGAGCTACAAATGCTTCCATGTTTCCTCTCCAATAATGCTGCCAAATAATCTCCATTTTCTTAAAGACTGAAGCTGCAAGACTAAACACACTGACCTGGAAGCAGGCCCTGTTATGGGGTGTGACTCCCATAACAGGAGAACGTGGAGTTTTTCCTGGCCATGTTGAAACACTGAGGGTAGGCATTGCCAGGTATTATGTCAAGGAACTTAGAATAAACTAGTAAACTTTACTTTTGCCATTACAGAATCCAAAGCTAGTTTAATGTCATGCCATACTGAGCAGACATGAGCTCAGCTTTGAATTAGTCAAGAGCAAACATGTACGTATTTGCTTAACAATTTGTGATCCAAGGTGCACAAATGCTCCTCAAAAAAGACTAAACGCATCTTAGAAAATTCTGCATAAAGAATGAATATAAATTTGTAGAACAGATAAGAAAAACAATCAACTAGAGCAGGGCAATCCAACTTTTCATACCTCAAGGGCCGCATGAAGACTTGAACAAAATGTGCCAGAAAATGAATTACATTTCCATATCATTAAAGTGTTCACAATATTTAAATTACAATTAATATGTTTAATTAACTTAATTAATTAATATGTTTAAACATGGGAGAAAACTGCTGCTTAATTTTAAGATGATTTTAGCACGAATTCAATGACAGGCCCATGTTTGCCCACTCTCTTCCCTTCCTTACCCAGTGGAACACTCCCCTTTCCCTGCTCCAGGGTCAAGTTTGCAACCTCGGGAAGGCAGCCAGTTCTCTTTCCACAGTGGCTGCAAGAGGGAAGATGCTGGGGTTGGATCTCCAAGCCCTCCACCACCAAGTCTGAACCACTGCCTCCAACCTTATATGGGCCATATGAGCAGTCCTCTGGCCCCTGGCATGCTTGCACATTGGATTGCTCTCTAACAGGCTCATGCAGGAGAAGGTGGCCCTTTAAATACCCCTCCATTTAGGGCTCTGCAGATAATAGCCAGCAGGTTGAATTAGGCCTACAAACAAACTGAAGGTCACGGTCACTGGAAAAAGATCAGTGTAATCCGTTTAGCAAAGTATGCACTTGAGATTATTCTGACTGCACCGTTTCCATCAAATGTAGTTCAAATTTATTTTTAAAGACGGCCCTGCATAGATTGTATAATACTAATAGTGATCTAATCTAGCTATGTCTAAGTAAAGCAAGCATGTGTAACAGTGGCCCCATCTTCTCCAAAAAGGGACACCACTGACACACCAGCCAAGACTAGACATGCTCCTGGCCTCCACCTGGTGGATGTGGCATCAAACGCTGTTGAGAATTTCAGCAGAACCATCAAAGATGCTGTCTCTGTCTGATTACAAGCCTAGTTCCTTCACCAAGACAACGGTGGTCATTCCAGTCCCCAACTGGGTCTGCACTCAGACAGGAAAATACAGATATAGATTCCAGAATGTCTTGGAATATATATATATATGTATGTATGTATGTATGTATGTATGTATATAATGTGGAGAGAGAAAGAGGAGTCAAAGGATTATTTATGCCCCCTTCCTCCCATTCCTTTTTGGTTCTCCTTAGATTAATTTGTGAGACTGTCACATCTTCTAATAAATGACAGACAACCTGTCAGCCTACAGTATTCACACCTCAGTGGAGAGAGTATAGTAACAAATGCCAAATGTCTTGGTTGGAGACTTCAGATCTCATTAAATATATGTAATGAGAGGGAACCTGGAGAATTCATACACTCATGGCCAACTGGTGAACATGTAATGAAAACATCTGCACTGAGTTTTAATCAACTGAGCCATGTGGTTTATCAAACACAGGTAGGGGGAAAAACTAAAGGTAACAGCAGGATTAATTTGACTCCCTCTGTGCCTATTGCAATTTGATAACAAAGGCCAAACTGTTAACAATTTCTCAGTCTGAAAATTTGATAAGTGGTTCAATCTACACGGCAGGAAAGGTGCTAAGCTAGGAGATGCTGAGAATGCTAGGCCCCCTTTCTGTTTAGATTTGCATAACAGTGGGAATCAAAACAGCATTTTTCTTAGTTTCAGATAAAGTCAAAACAACCAGAAAAATTAAGGCAAAATCCTATGCATCTTTAGACGAAAAAAGGCTTCTAATACCTGCTTTCCCCAGCCAGCATGCTTCTGTCTAAATTTGCATAGCATTGCATTTCTTTCATAGAAAAGACATTTATTTTCATAGGAAAATATGGTGAGCGTGTGAGTGGGAGAGCCAACATGTGCCCATCTTAAGCTGTGCTTCTCCCACCTTGGAAGTCTAGAATGAACCTATCAAATGAACATTGCCTTTTCCCAAGTGCTGAAGGGACCTGATATACACTATACATTCAGAAGGAAAAGGCACACCAATTCTGCTTAGCACTGGCAGATGGAAGTGTGGGTGGGGGGGGGGGTATTTGCCTAGAAGACTTCCCCGTGCCCTCCAGACTGAAGACACCCTGCAGGTAGCACCTAACTGACAGCCTCTCTGTGTTTCAGGATGCAGGTCTTCTTCCTGCTCATGCTTTTTGGACCCTAATTTACTAGAAGGCAGCCGTCCCATCTCGTTCCTCCCGTAGTCTTCTGGTTCTCTGTGCTTCAGCAGCTGGAGATAACCTGCTCATGAGGAGTCAGGTTGTAGGGGGGAATCTTATTTTTCCTCTAACACTTTCTTCTCTTTTGGGCACAATCCTATGCATGATTGGACCAAAAAGAGCATCCCTCAACCAGCCATGCTGTTGCATCATGCTTGATGCGGTAAGACTTTTCTCTGTCTCAGGCTGCATCCTTGGGCAGGGCCATCCCATTACACGCTGGTCCTGAGGCCAAGGACCAGACGGCCGGTTTCCCCAGTCCAGAGCAGAAGCTCTGCTGCACCTGAAGGCCACAGGCTGGCACAGAGAAGGCAAGCTGCACACACCATCCTTCGCCCAAGAGCTTGCTGCTGCTCGATGCAGCCAAGCAAGTGCTGCCCATGGTGCCCTTCGCCCTCCCCTGGTGTTTAGGCAGCCTTCAGCACTCCTAAGTCAGGGGCTGCTTCACTGTTAGGCAGATGCACGGCAACAGAGTTAAGGAACCTCTTGTTAACTCCCACTCCAGCCACCAAGTGATTCTCGCTCCTTGGATGGCCCTCAGCTGCTGTAGGTTTTGCTTAGGATCTCGTAACTTTAGTGCCTTCTGTGCTGAAGCAGTTGGCAAGAGCATTAGCAAGTGGTGTTCCTGGAACAGTTGCTGAGGTCAGAGTGTGGCCCATCTCACCACCTGTAGGAATTGTTCCCATTCTACCTTCATTGCTGACACAATTCTTTATTGTTGCACTGGCTGGCGAAAGCTTTTTCTTTCTTCCTCTTCTTGTTCTTATTTCTAAGTGTGCATTGGATTGTGGCTTGAGTTCAATAGGGCTTATTCCTGAATAAGTCGCAGTCTTAGGTCTGAGGGGAGAGAGTTGTTTGTTTTTATTGAAAGCATTTTTACCTTGCTCTTCAACCAAAATGAAATTTCCACAGTGGCTCTCGAATAATCTTAACAGGAAGACACTCCCTATGCTGGGGATTACAAAGGAAAAGATGCAGTACAAAGCGGAAGAAGACTGAGAGAGAGGAGCAAAAAGCAATGGCAAAGGTAAGTGTTTTTTCTACAGGTAGGAGAAGACAAGCACAGGAGAAAACAAGCATTTTCCATGGTGATCTTAGCAGGCAGGGGAGCAGCCTCCCAGTGCCCCTTGGTTCCATGGCCGAAGCCCAAGGCCAGAACATGCTCCCTGCCCAGGGCAACTGTCCATTTTCTTGCCAAAGCATTTGCATGCTCCCACTGGAGAAAAATGTAATGGTTAAAGAATGTTTGTAAAAATAGAAAAATACATATCCTGCCCTTCTTGCCATCTTGTGCTTTGTGCTACCCTCCCAAAAGGCCCTTTGTCTCCCCTTCCACCATCTCCATCACCCCAAAAACAAGAGATCTGCCTATAATTCTGCAACAAGAATTAAGCCAGATATGTACCAGAGGGAAAAATGGTTACTCTCTGAAATGGATTACCAAACTCAGGGAAGCAGTCATTTAATCCTATCTAATAGATATTTATTTGGCCATATTGAATTAGACAATGTCTAACTCCTCAGTGACTGTGCGTGGGATTGTGGTCATACTTCACACTCCTGCACAACTTTACTCAGAAGTAAGTCCCCACAGTATTCAGAGGCTTACGACCTGAAACGAGTGCATATGGTCATAGCCTTAAACCCTAAATATTTTCCTCTTGATTGCACAAGCAAACCTATCTAGTTCCTTCACCCTGCCCCACATTTACAAGTCAGTAGGTGCAAAAGTTATTTTCTGCTCATTGCACTCATCCTTGGAATGATTTTTAGACTCCTGCAAATATCCCCAGATATCTGATTGAAATGAACACTTGCTTGATTTCCCCAAAGAATTTTCTAAAATGGTTGTATTCTGCTTGCTGTAGCGGTTAAGTTTACATTAAAGGCAGGAGTGTAAAAATGTTTGTGGGTCTTATATCCCCAGGCGCAGGTTAGAGTATCTGTTGATGTTCTTGTTTCATCAAAGTGCTTGGGGCTCAGTGAAAGAAAATTGGTCAGAGTGGTGGCCAATTCCATGCTTTTGTTTCAAGGGCTGGAAATGAATGGCTGAAACAAGGCCACTGTAATGAGTTCCTGGACCATCCAGCTATGCAACTTGGACGATCCATTGGACCCCACAATTCTAGGCATGTTCATTCAGGAAACTAAGCCCTATGGAGTCCTGTGGGTCTCACTCCCCTATAAACCTTCATAGGATGGAGGACTTAAACCAGATTGCTAACCTTTCTGCTGTGGTGAGAACATTTGGAATCTGCAGCTTTTCTCCCAAAAATAGCTACCACGGGAACACCTTAGCCTTTCATGAGTTAGCTGCCATCATGGGCATGCTCCTTTCCCCAAAACTGTACTTGTGAGACCAGAGTCTAAGTAACTTGCCCAAAAATCTAAGAATAAGGCAGAGCTGGAGTATAAAGTCCAAACATTAGACTTGCATACTAACTCAGAACAGTAGATCAACAAAGCACTCTTCTTAACCTTAATAAAGAGGGCCCAGGAGGGCAGCATGATAATTTGCAGCCATGCCTTATTTTTGAAATACTTTCCCTTTAAGAAATCCTAAGGGGAAAATTAAGATCTTGGGGGTGGCAGGAAGCCTGGTGGGATGAACAGAGGTGTCTGGGGGCATATTGGGACCCACATATACTATGTGGGAGACCCCATAGTTAGAGTCTGCATTCTCTCTTGCTTCTTTTCTCTCTCACTCTTTCCCTTTTTTTCAGATTCTGCCTTTAGCTTGAGAGCAAAAGCAAATATGTTCCACCAGTTATTATTTCAAGAGTTCACCATATCTGAGTCAGGAATTGTAAAAGCTACACTTAGTATAGAGAAAATCCCCCTGAAGTCTGTGGAACTTTAGTCTAAGGCTGAAATCCTGTACACAGTTAATTGGGAATAAGCCCCGTAGAATTCAGTGGGGCCACCATCTGATTAAACATGAATGGGATTGTGCTGCAAATAAAACTGATTGCAATTACATGGCATGTCAAAGGCATCATGATCATTTGAACTGGCCTGCTGCCTTGAACCACTGTGTCATCTCCATTTTCTTAATGACTATAAATAGCTAGCACAAACCTGTCGTGTGAAATGAAAAAACAAAAACAAAAATCAATTGGTTTTCTATTTCCTAGTCATGGTTTGAGCAGGCTGGTTTTTATAGTCACTCTTTGCCTTGGCAGAAAGATGTATTAGTACTTAATAAATTATGATTAAAATGCTGACTGATTCTCTGTAGCCCACTTGTCTATAAATTACTGGATCATTAGGCCAGAGAAAAATGAAATTTCCCCCTTTTAAAACAGATGGAAAGCTTTTAAAATACCTTTTCATAACAATACCATAGGCAAAATAATTTATGTAAAGTTAAGCACTGATTCCAGAGTGATTGACTGTCATAGCTCTCTTAGAGATGAAGTGAAAGTCCACAGCAATGAAAATTAAATGGATGTGGATTGGTTAACAGTAAATGGACAAGAGAAGCATAGACAGCAAGAGACACACAGAAGGGCTTTTCTGCATGAAACAATTTAACTGGCATTTTACTGGGGTTTCTTTTGTTTTCTTTTGGGGAAGAAGAACAACTTTTTATACAAGGACATCAGACAGGGATTCTTTTCTGCCTTTCCATATGCTCCTTTCTTAACTCAACATTAAGAAAACTAAGATCATGGCATCCGGTCCTATCAGTTCCTCGCAAATAGATGGGGAAGAAATAGAGGTAGTGACAGATTTTATTTTCCTGGGATCCAAGATCACCACAGGCGGGGACTGCAGCCAAGAAATTTTTATATCTAACCATGCACAGGATTCTGTCCTTACTCTGTTTAGCCTTTTATGCACCAGTCTAAGTATCTTATTTTTAAAATGTCCAAGCACTACAGTTTATCCTATTCCAACTACAGCCTGCTTTGTAAGATTCAATTTACAAATGTATTTGGGTTGCATTCATCAACCAGTCCTATGTTTCTTTGGAAATAAGCTTCATTATGGTCCATTGCTTGTATGTCATTTCTTCTGATAACTAGCTAGATAAATAACCATCCTTTGCATGTTTACTAATATGTGAGTCCCACCGCATAGATTGCTACTTAATCCTTGAAAGTGTGCATATAATAGAAACATAGAGCAAGTCAGAAAGGGTCTCCTGGGCCATCTAGTCTGACCCCCAGCTCCACCCAGCTCCACCCATGACATGCCTACCATGAGCATGTCCATATAATCAGAGTATATATGTAGACTCCTAAAGGTATTGATTTAGGAATAATCCCCTTGGGTGTCAATGAATTTTAAATCATATTGACCAGACACACTATTTACCTACCCATTGCAAATGCAACCATTTTTTAAGGGTTGTGTTGACATGAAGTTGAAAACCAGTGTTTGCTGATGGTAAACGTCAAATCTTTCAGACATGCATGCAAAATATTGTGTTGATATGCCTTTAAAGGAATAGGCTCTATTCAATGTTAATCACTGAAATTATCAGAGATTAAATCAGATCAATCTTGGAGACAACTCATAGCATTTGACATGCCCCAGACCTCTTGCTAATTTCCAACTGCTGCTTCCTTCTTCAGCATATTAGATGCCTTGATGTGAAAGGAAGCCTGTGTGTGTGTGTGTGGACTTTGGGAAGCTGAGTCCCACTAAAGGCACAAGTTGTTTCTGTTATCTAATCACAAATTATGTATGATTTTCACAAGTTTGGCATAATCTCAAAAGATTACGCAGTAAAAGCAAATGCATTGGTTTGGTGCCATTTTTCCTGAAGAAACTTTAAAGGACTCAATTCATCAGTGCAGGATAGATTTCTGAATTCTGCATTCTTTGTCCACGATGGTAAAGTCCCACAAAACAGTACTGTGAATCATTTATCAAGTTATCACATGATGTGGAGCTGTGCAGAGACAGAAGTCCCATAAGCAATAGGTCCTACTTCCAACCTTTCTGCTACATTCAGCATTACAAATCCTTGTCATATTTAGGCAGAAAACATTTCTACAGTTTTATGCATTACCTAGCCAGGAAACTAACTGGAAAATATTAGAACCCAAAGGGCTTCTTCTGTCTAAATATGTATTAGATTGCAACTTTGACCTTATCAGGCACGACAGAACAATAATTAGACATTGCAAAACCTGTGCAATTTTGTAATCTTACACTTACAATTATATAAGAACATAAGAAAAATCATGGTGGATCAGACCAATGCTCCATCCAGTCCAGCATTCTGTTCACACAGTGGCAAACTAGCTGTCTGCAGGATCACTCAAGCAGGAGGGATCTAACACTTGCCCACATTCCTCAGCAACTGGTGTGTGAAAGAAGGGAAAGGACACTTTTTTGAAATCATAGTGATGTATTCAGAATTCCTCATTTGTCCAGCTTGTAACATTTGATTGTACAATGAATCAAGTATCAGTTCCCTGACTCAGAATATTAATTGAAAATCTGAGGCATGCACAATACAACAGCTATTTTACCAGTGGAAAAAATCTTTAGCATTAACAACTTTCCTTGGATAATATTCCGGTTGTTGTGTAACAACATGAACCAAGAGAAGGAAACTGTGATTAGTTCAAGCGACCCATGATTGCTTACAGTTATCTATTATTGTGGACTAAATATGATAAATCCGATCCAAAAGAGAAATGGAAGAGGGGATGGCCTATTTGGTTGCAGCAGTGTATTGCAGCTTTAAAGTCTATAAGCGACATTTCAGTGGAACTCATTCCATGGGTCATTCAACATATATTCCAATTTACTGATACCAATATCTCATTACTAAGGGTTTGCTTAAATTGACTAAATTGCTTATGCTTCTTATCATTGTGCTTTGGCAATGCCCAGTAGTTGTCTCTTGTGGCTGGAAGTTGTCATATGGATAAACTTTGCATTAGAACACTAACTGAAATTTTCTGATGTAAATTATCTATATGTCTCCTGGGAATTAAAGCTTATTGGTGCAAATTGATCTTCCCTGATGTTTTAACAACTACAAGACTGATTGTGCAACACTGGAAAGCTAAAAGCTTTCTCCTACAATTGCATGGCTCAAAGATTTAATGATGCCTTCAGTGTTTGAGCAGACAACATAGAAACCCCATTCTCAAATGGAGATTTATAAGTTATCTGGTTTGCCTTTGTTGAAGTCTCTGTATATTTGATATATCTGGATATATGCTGCTATTTGGACATGTACATCTCAGCAATTGTTAATTTCAGGAACTGTAATTGTATATTTCTTGTTTTTATTTCTGTATTTATTTTAGTTTTGTTATTCATTTTGCTTCTTTTAGATTTTGCTTTATTTTAGTGAAATTCATAATTTAAAAAATGACACACACAAACAAAAACAATGGATTTCACCTTTGTCAACCAGGAGCCTCTAATTCAGCAAAGCAGAATTAATTCATTTCCCCCCTTTCTAAACATGGCTCAGAAATCACAGAAGACATCTCAAGGGAGGTCAAATTTGTCTCCCCCAATGGAGATTAATGTCCTGCTGTTACAGTTGGTAAACACTATTTTATGAGCACAGTTATTAACCTCTCTCACAGGCTTTGCTTCAGCTAAGTCTCGTTATTTTTTCATTGTGTTGTCAAAATCTCTTTTCTTCTTTCCTTGTTGTAGACATATTTTTTCTGAGCTCTGCCTGCTTTTATATTGCATGAGATTTCTGCTTGAAAATATCATGCAGATGTATTCATTCACATTCTCTCTCTCTCTCTCTCTCTCTCTCACACACACACACACACACACACAGTGCCCTATGGAAATAGTGGTTCATAGAATATGGTTATGACATTACTCTGACCAAGTCTTATAATTCATAACTAATTACTTATACACAGTGCTTTTTTTGTAAGAAAAACGGTGCCAGAACTCATGAAATTATTTATCTTTCAAACGTAGTCAGTCACTGTACACACACCCACACGTCAGCTGTGTAACAAAACATAACAGTTGCCGCCCACAGTAAGCACTCAGCACGCGACCACATGACCAATCACAAGCCGAGCAGCACCATCACAACCAGCGCGAACGAAGTACGCATGCATCGGGTTCGACACATGAGCAGCCCGCATGCACTGTTTTAATGATTTTGCCATTGACCTGCTATGCTCGACAGGGTGATTCAAATCCACGTGGACCAAACATCAAATTTTCAAAAGTTGCTTTTAAAACTTGGAAAATCTGCTGAAAAAAGGTGCTGGAACTCTGTTCTGGTGCGTTCTGTGACAAAAAAAAAGCACTGTTTATACAAATATAATACATAGATCTTGTACCTTAAGAGTATATAAAAACTTTTACAAGTGCAATGTACCTACGTTGAGACTTGACTAAACAGTTGACAGCATCAGTCTGAGCCGCAGGGCATCCCTGGAGGTAGGACTGAGAAGCAAGCCAGAAGTCAGGCCTAAAGACCAAATGAGAACTAAAGGGTAAAACTGGGTAGGTGGATCAAGGAGAAAACCAGAACTGGAAGATAACCAAGATCACAGTGACTCACCAGAACTTGGAGGAGTGTATAGCTCATGTAAGGCTGGACCAGAGCTGGGATGTTTCTTATTGTCTTTCTTCTCAGAAGGACCCAATCACTAGCCTGAATGGGTGGAATCAGTTTAGGCCTAAAATTGTGTGAGGGGAAGCTATCACTTGCATTTCAAAGGTTTATCACACTGGGGCCCTGCATGCAGATCCAGACATTCCTGACAGTTGCTTCCCATGGGTAAATTAGATCAGGGAAGGGAAAAGATTCCAAAAGATCAAAAGATCCACGCATAAGAATGGAGTTTGTAAGCTCCCCATGTGCAAAATACTCATAGGTGCTTGCCACTGACTTTCCTATGGGTTGTCTTCTTTCATCTGCATCCCATTAGCAAACTTACCCATATTCTCCTGTTTTTCCTTTTTACATGGTAGTCCCTCCCTGGAATAGGAGGTTCCATATTGGGGAAAAGCACAGAAGCCTGCCATCTTTGAATTCCAGCCTTGCACACAAAGCAAAACTGCTTGCAGGATGCAAGGTCTTTGCCTCTCATTGTTCTCCACAACATCACACCAGGCTTACAGATTTCTGAACTTTTTTGTACCTACTGCCATCAGAGGGAATCTTTGTCCTTTTTGTGGTTTGAATGACCTTCTCAAAGCTCATGCCTGGTTTTGCTAGTTAAAATATACTAAGATGCCACAAGGTGAGCTTAAGCAAGTTTCCCACAGAGCAAAAGACCCATTATCTGTCAAAAAGAATAAATGATGAGACAGGAAATATACTTCGTTACTGTCACATTTGCCCACTACTAACAACAGGAATTTCAAAAATGATACAGTGAAAACAAAAAAGAAAAATATGTTCACTTGACAGGCCAGGTTCACATGTCAGAAGAAGCCATGGTAATTTCTTACCCTTGTTGGTCTGTTGTGTCATCCACACCCAGTTGTGGCATTTCTACAAGGTACCTTTATTTTTCTGAAAGGATGGAGAAAATCAAGGTTCTAAGGTTTCCACACTTCACCATGGCTTCTCTGGCCATCCAGTTCTAGATCTCCATTTAATTGTTGATATAGAAAGGTCATAGAGTACCATGGAAAGAGGGCTGAGGAAGACGCTGCTCGGTCATCCATGTTCTTCTATCCTCAGCTTCCTAGCAACACATGCATTATCACCTGCTGTTGTTGGAGGAGAGCTCTGGGTTGACAGAAAGATGAACAAGTAGGTCCAAGATCAAATCAAGACAGCATTCCCTACAAGCAAAATTAACCATACTTTGGGCATGTCATCAGAAGGCAAAACTCTCTGGAGAAGACAATCATGTTAGGAAAAGTAGAAGAAAAGGAAGACCAAGAGCTGAGCAAAGCAGTCATGGAGAAGACATTCTTGAGGGCCTTCACTCATAGGGTCACCACAATTCAGAAATGACTTGACAGCACATGGCAACAACAAGCAGTGTGCCCATCTTCCTGTTTATTTTCAGCAACAGGGAGAAAGCAGTTACATTCATGGAGAGAAAAGGGAAGAATTGTGGGGAAAGTGTGCATTACAATTTAATACAAATGTCTTCGTGGGCTAGAATGACTAGGAAGCATACAGAAACTCTCAGCAGGGGAAACAGAGAGGACATTTTTCAAAACTTCAGCATACCAATCAAGATGAAGCTTCTGAGGTTCAAATGGAGCAATAGGGTAAGGAACACGATTTCATTTGTGGGGGCTGCCAGGATGTGCAGCAGAGAATGTAGTGCAGAAACCACATGGCCCAGGGAACTATGTAATTGTCTGACTAGTATGTTCAGTCAAAACTCTGCGAATCATGGCAACCGTGCAAGGTTCTTTGCCATGATGTATAAACCCAGCCACTTTCTGTTTGAAAGGGTTTGATCAGTGCAAGAGGTGAAGTTGTTATGCTAGTAGTTATATGTTCTTTGTATTGGCTCTGATGCTTTCTGTTGGGCCTAGTCCAGAAGGTGGTGCTGTGGGTTCAATGGGAACTTCAAACAGCAGCCTACAAAAGCCAAGTCTAAAAATATTTAAAATAAAATTGGAATTTCTTATATTCCAGAATAAGGTAAATTGCAGTTTTAAATGCTTTAAAAAGAACTGTATTGTTTAACCACCAAAACATTAGAACATTTTTAAACACCTGTTAACAAAATAAGAGGAAACAACAGGTTGGTATTCTTTGGCAAAGATGTAAAATTATTTTCAACTGACACTTTGCACAAATCAGTTAATAGTGAGCAAAGCTATAATTCAAATCATATTACAGATTTTCAGTGAGATTTGTATTTTATTAGACTACCATTGAATTATATGTCAGAAAAATGAAAGATTATATTTTCAAAACTGAACTATCTCATGGCATATCAGAGAACTCAGAGTAAACCATCTGTTATGAATGCAATTTCATTATAACTGTTTGGTACACTCAAATAGAAATACCTGGATGCTAAGCAGTGGCATTTAATCTTCCATTCCTTCAAAAAGAAGTATCAGTTTCTGGTTTAGGAATGAATACCATTTAGTAGAAAACAATTCAATAAATATAATATATTTGGATACTATGATATCTTATATATAAATGGTTACTTCTTTCAAAAGTTTTCACATTAAAATCTATTATTGTGCAATGAATTTTCTTTGACAAAAATTTGTAGATAAGATTGGCCCTTGAAATTCATAATGAAGATAGGTAAGACATGCATAATTGAATCCATAGATTTTTGTCCCATGATGGAAAGGTCCTTCTTTCCAATGCTTCATTGTTGGAAAAGGTAAGGAGGTCAGGCCTCAGTGCCTCGTCCCCCACTATATATATATATAGAGAGAGAGAGATCAACAGCAGGAATTCCTAATGGATTTAATTGAGGCAGTCTTGTACCTTTAAACAGCTTGTACGTTCACAACATTCAGAAATAGTACGATCAATTTCTGCTTTAAAGGATAATATGAAAACATGTTGCTGAAAATATTGGAATTTCAAATCAACAAGAAAATCTCCCAGAGGAATCAATGGACTCAACCAATTTTTATTTTCATTTATTTAAAATTCATGTATTCCTCTCTTGGATTCCACAAGCCTCTCAATGTAGCTCTCTAGAGGTTTTCAAAAAGTGTTGAAAGTTCTGGGATGCCATAAATGGTACAAGAAGACAGACGATTTGCCGATTGCCCCTTCCCTCTGTAGCTCCACATGCTCTTCAGAAATCTTTCCAGTTGGTCCAGTGCTCTTCAGAACAACATAGCAGACTCCAGGAAGAAGACTAAATTCACTAAAATTGCCTCGCTTACTTCCACCAGTAGAATCCTTCTTGCCAGTGAAGGAGAGCAACTGAGAAGGCCAAATAAGGATCCAAGCAAATAAAAATCACATTTCGAACATTAAAAGATGGTGTCTTTTTGGACACCTGAATTGTTTATTCACCATTTTCTTCCCTCATTTGTTGTGATGGTTTATAGAATTTCTTAGTCATCTCTCTCTCCCTTTCTCTTTAAGTTGAAGTGACTGAGAAAACCCATTTAACCCAAGAGTTAAATTTACAAAGATTAAAAACATTTAAAACTGCTAAAACATTGTTTGCTCTAAAATACAAGGGCCTCATAGACAAGGAAAATATCAATAACAGCCAAGCACTTCAACTGATGCAGTTAAAAGCTCATTGTGAAATGCCAGGGAAGAGAAGAAAGTCTCAACCAGGCACTGAAAAGAGGTCTGTGTTGGCACCCAGTGCTCCTTGCTGGGTAGACCATTTCACAGTTCAAGGGACAGCACATAATAGGCCTTTTCCCTTTTTGCCATCCTCTGGACCATCTTGGAAAAGGCCTGATGAAGGCCTCAGACATTGCTAGTAACAGTTGTCTTCATGCTTGCACGCAAGCAGCTTTGCTCACAACATTTTACTCTGAATCTGACATAGTAAAACCTGAGATCAAAATCACAAAGCTGGATTAGAGTGAGCACCACAGAAGACACACCATTCTATGCCAACTAAGGAATTATATTCCTACAGCAGTAGTACTCTGAGATGCAGAGAAGTTTCTTGGAGCTTTGCTCTTGCTTAGTTCTGTCAATTCTATTGTAAGTACATCCACGGAAAACCCAAACAGAATTGCAATGTGGTTTTACTAAATTAAAGCAAACAGTGATGATATTCATGTACGTAGAATTCTTATTGCTCACCAAAAACTGATTTGGGCTTGCTAGGTTGGTTGTTTGCATATTGCTTTGTTCTTCAGGTATTGTTCTGATTCATAACATTTGGAAATTTTATTTATATGCAAGAAACACCCTGTGAGTCAAACGATTCATGTTGCTGGAATCACAATAACATAAACTCAAGTTGCATAAAAATCTGGCTGTAGACTTTTTGCTGCTTGCTCTTTGTTTTCCTTTACAGCCAGTACAGAAATGTGGCAGAGTGAAATAAGTGTCTGGCATAAATTTAGTTGATTTAATATGTACTTCTCTTTGGACTAAGGAAATCAGTTATTCCAGCACCAACCAAATGATTCTTAAAGTGCAATCCCATATATTTATTGAGTTTAATGGGGTCACTTTTAGGTAAGCAGGTCTAAGTTTGTAACCCAAGGATTTCCCCAGGCTATCAACTGACAGAAGTCATGATAGCTAAATAGCTACACCAGTATCAGAGGCAACTTACATATGAATATCTATTGATGATTTAGGCAAGCAGGGTAGTGCTTTTGTACTCATGTCCTGCTTCTGGGTTCCCATAGGGATCTGTACAAACATACTACCAATGTAGGTAGACCCTTAGTTAGATTCAGCACTGTTCTTCTTAGGTTTTATACCTGTGTGTCATTTCTTAACTTAGAACTCCATGTGCTTGTGTTGCTATGTAATCCTATGCTTGTAGTGGCCCAGAGAGACAGGAGGTGTTACTTAATTATTTCATCCAAAGTCAGAGGTAAGCCGCAAAGACACCTGGCTTTTTCTGTACTTAGCAGGGACCCTGGACAGCACAGCTATGCCTACAAATAATGCCCAGTTCCCTCAGACAGAATGGAGAAAAGCCAACCACCTCCTGTGCTGGAGCTAGTGATTGTGGTCCTGAACCTTCCCCTTCCATAAACTGCCTTTTGACAAGAGCTGCTCAGGCATCTGAAGGGAAAAACCAGACTTAACCATTACAAGTAACTTTAAATTAAACAGTTGGGAGATGCCAAAGCCCAAATGAACCAGAAACAAATCTTGATTTCACATTACAGTGGGCCTTGTTGCAGTTTTTAAAGTAAATCCTGTTTATAAAGCTTGCTTAGGGGAAGTGGCCCTGCTTTTCACATAGCTACTGTTCAAAAGAAAGTGAAACAGTAATGTTGCCCACTCCTTGATCCTGTAATGAGTTAATTAACTCTTAGATCTCTTTGGAAGATTATCCAAATATTAGATTCTTTTTCTTTCAGTAAAAGTTTAAGTAAATTTTTGCTGAAGGCAACATGGATATGAACTAAAATATTATTTAATCAAAGTAACCTTGGGATTTTTGTTTGTTTTAATAGAGAGATCTGATCTATGATTTTTTTACTTTTTCTGTAAATTAAAAACTGACTTTTGAGTTTTATCCCTCCACATTAATCATTGAATAAGTGCTACGGTCCATTGGCAGGATCAGTAAATTATTTATTTATTTATTTATTTGGAAAGCTTCTATGCCGCCCCATTCGCCGAAGCCTCGGGGCGGCTCACAATAATAAATAAATAAACAAACACAGTATAAAACAATATAATATAATTTGAGTCAACCTGGCCCAATAAATAAATAAATAATATTAACAATTAAAATAACATTTGAATAAAAAATTAGGAAAGTAGATGAATGTGAGAACTGGCCCTTGCTTTATCTTTGAAAAGTATCATTAAGTGAAAAATTAATGAGTATCAGAGAAGGAGAATAGTCAATTGTAATGTATATTTAAGAATTTTTAAAATGTTCCTAGCCAATAGTGACAACAGAGTAACCATAAATGGGTAACAATACAGAACAAGTAAATGCATAGAAACATTCAAAACAGCTCACCTTGGATGTATAAAGTGATATCTTTTTTCCCCTTCCAGGATTCGTTATTTGTGGTGAAAAGAATCAACAGAACTAAGAACTGTTCCTTTCTGCTGCTTCAAAGTACACATATCAATGGGAAGTATTTGCTAAAGGGCAAGAATGTAATGTGCCAAAGAAAATGGTCAAAGGTGAAGATTTTTCAAGATTAAAATAGAAATGTTCTTTCCCAAATAAAATCACTTTACAGCATCAGGTATTAGAGATAATGTTTTTTTATCTACAGGTATTCTGGCAGAGGAAAGTTGGCAAGAAGTCCCTTTCCCTTCAGAGGCCTCTCCTGAGTATTGGCAGTCCAGCTGAACTCAAGGAAACATTGCAGTATGGGTAACCGAAGAGTTGGCGGGGGGGGGGGCAGTCCACAAAAGCACATAGAACAGGGGTCTCGAACTCGCGGCCCGCGGGCCAATTGCCGGGACGGGCAGGGCACAGGGGAGGGGCCCTGCGGCCTTCAAAGCACCAGCGGCGCCCAGGCCAGCCGCGGGATGAGCAGCCCACCACCACCACCGCGGTGGTGGAATACTTGATGCGGCCCAGGCTCACCCAGACTCTACTTCCAGCAGTCCCCAGGTAAGTTGAGCTTGAAACCCCTGACATAGAAGCTCCTTCCATGGAGGGAGCTCCAGGGAGGGAAGAGGAAAAGAAACTCTGCCAACCCTTTTCTAGTTCTTCTCTGGACCCAGGTCTTCCATTCTTCCAGAGTCACTCATGCAAAGTTTGTGCACAGGTATTCACAACTAAGGTAATACACAAATCATGCCACATGAGAATATTCATGTAGTTGTACTGGTTCAGGCTATGGGCTCTGATGACTTTCTGTGATGTAGGGTTTGCTCTGGATCAGATCCTGAGCAGTAGTTAAACCAGATCAGCAAGCAAGGAGGAAAGAATAGAAATATATAGTGCAGAAATATATAGTGTAGGAAAAAGCAACGTATTAAACAGCTATTTAAAAAACTGGCAAAAAATGTATTCAAAAATTGGTCTGGGCATAATCCATGGCATAATGGCAGAAATAGCATAGGTCGGTTTGGGATGAATAACATGTGTCATGCCAGTCAGCCACATGAGTCAATGCAAGTCCAGATTCTTTCCAGGTTTGTTCATACCATATATTTTTCCAAGAAGGAAAAGAACAAGATGGAAATTTAAATATAAATGTAGTAACCTTTAGGCTGGCTGGCCACACCTCCACACTGATTGAGGCTTGTTCTCTTTGGGGCAAAGGGTCAAGTTGTTTTAGCTACTTCCAATTATGGCAATACAGGAGCTGCTTGGAAAGCTCATGTCCTCCTGGCCTGAGTCCTCCCCAATGACCATTCATATTCTATGCAGACTATCAGAGTACAAAAAGTACTCTTTAGTCCAACATCCAAATGAGAACTGATGTGTTCCAAGTCTCAGAATTATGAAGGATATGCGCATATGTAAATAATATCATTTGCCTTGTAAAATGTATATGTATAGGGCTGGTATTTTCCGTATCATCACTCAAATGTATTTTGAAAGGAAATGCTGCTACTTATATATGTAGGCAGTTTTCACAACCAATGAAATATGCACATATTTCACACTTGAGCATCTGAGCCAGAGCATCTTATACATGCCCACTCAGAATTCAGAAGCACTGAGTTCAGTGAGACCTATAGTAGGTTTCCCACGTGAATGTCTGATTAGAAGCAACTTGGAAACCATCAGGTGTGAGCCAGAAAAAAAGTTAAGATACTGACATTTCCCCCTCAATTTTCCTTTCTAAAGAAATTGAATACATTGATAAATGCTCTGTGAAGACAGTTTGTCTTTAACCATATTACCATGTGAAAATTGTGGAAACACTTGTCTCTGCATCATTACAGTCCCCTTGCATGGTGACATATTTATTGATACCCATTAGAACCACTAACTGGTTAGAACCACTGTGTGTAGTGTTTTCAAGAAGTCACCATTACCATCTTGCTAACCTTTGCCCCCAGAAATATTTCAATCTATATTCATGAATGACTTGACTACGTACTATAACATGCAAGTTTGGGTTCTGATATGAATTCTTCACTACAAGAATCAAACTATAATTCTATTCTTCTGAGCATTTGTTACACTGGGATTAAACTATGTACCGTACAAAAGGTATTATAATTTGTAATGCATTGATGAAGTCTAGGATGAATTTTAAAAAATGTTTGTGCAGAATTTTATTGATTCTGTACAAAGTGGAAAGTCCTCTATCAAATTCATTTATACTTTGTGTTTATTTCTATGTTCCTACCCCTACCATCAAGGATGGGTAGTAAAATGTGTTAACCACACCAGACAACATGACAATGTACACCTGATGTACAAACCACTGTGGCTTAGCAGGTCAGGTTAACCCAGTTGATAATTTAAGCAGGCCCCACTAAATCAACTTTTAAAACTGACATGGGACTATTTTATATAGAACTTACTACACTTATTGAACATCTGCTCAACTCTGACCATTAAAGCTTTCCGTATCAGGGAATTTCATGTTATGCAGCAATCACTGACTTTGCTTGCCCATGTATCCTACGGTTCGGATTTGGTGTATGGATGGTTCAGTGAGCAGGACTTGTTTGACTGATCATAAAGGATTTGATAGCACACGAGGAACATCTCTAAAGGATCTTTCACTGCCAGGGAGCATGTGGATATGAATGAGGTGGAGGGGGACAGGAAAGCAAATCAATAAAAGCAAAAGGAAAATAAACAATAGAATATTTCATATGAATAGCTATCGCAATCGCGTGTGCATTTTCTCAGCTTGCCTTACACCCATGCATACTAGCCAGTCAAAAGTGGTATAGCCCCCAGTTGGTCTTGCCTCCTTTTGTGGATCAGATATAGACTTTGTAAAAAAGAGAGACACATTGGCATTTACTATGAGTGCATTGTGGGACATTCATCTCAGATGCTCCCAATTATGCATCAAAGGGTAAGGTGCTTTCTGTACCAACTGAGGTTTACCTGCAGTTGTTAATGACAGTCCTGCAGAAACGAATTGGAGTAGTCTAGTATCTAGTCTATGATAGACATGAAGAGTTTTTAAAAGATAACAGCCCTCTAATTGGGGAGATATGACTAAAGGAGCATAGCCATCATCTCAGTTTTACCTGGATCCAGTCTCTAGCAGGTGATCTGGATTCCCGCATCATGGACAGTTGCTTCACAGGACCAAACTAAACCACAGGACTACACCTGGATAGGAAGGATACAGATATTGAGGATTTCTCCACATGTTGTCCTCTCGTGTTTCAGGCAAAAAATATAAAATAATCCTGGAAAAAATGCGTAAGTTAAAATTGTTTTGCTTCAAGTTTTAAAAGCTAGCATATGACTTGTTTTAATGGAGAATTTTAAAATAAAACTAAATCCTCGCCTAACTTTACACAGTATTTACACAAAAAGTAAGCTCTGTTTCCTTAAAAGTTTATATCCCTTTATCTCCCTGACAACTCAAGAAAGAACATTAAAGTATCAACCTGACTTTTTCCTCCTGGATTATTGTTAGGTCAATACAATAGCTTGTTTTTGATGGGTAATCCTGTGGCAACACAAAGTAATCTTACATGCTATGATCTTATTTTCTCAAGATTGTGTCTGAGGATTATCCATATCCAATTGTCTTCTTTCCAAAATAAGGAAGCCTAATCCAATCAACAGAAAGAAATTAGATTCAATGAGGAGACACAGTGAGCCCTTCCTCTAACCCTGATTTACAGGAAACAATTCTGATGCAGTCTAATTGCCACTCTTCTCCATGCTTCTGCCATGTTCAGGTTCCTTTGTGATTATTGTTAACACCTTAATTTGCCAATTCCTCATCCACAGAGAATGGCCAGAGAACTGGTGAATGGGAGAAGGCTATAGCAGAAGGTTGGACCAGAAAGATTTTTAGTTTTGGTCTCCAGCTGTGTGTGATCTGTCTCACTGTTGTGTGGCTGTGGAGGCTTTTTTTTTTTTTTTTTCTACCAGCCAAGGGGAAAGGTATCTGCAGAATTTTCTTCCTCAGGTTCCAAAATAACCTAACCAATGTAGGGTACTTTGCAACAGGGCTTGGGTTTGGGTGAGTTATTTGGAGGTGTAAGAACTAAGCTTATATCTAGGTTTATATGGCTGGTCTTATATATTTTTATTTATTCCCGTGTTGTTTCCTGCTTTGGTATTTTTAAATATTTGCATTGTACATTGTATTTTTAACAATTGCATTGCATCTTTGTCTTTTAGATATTTGTAATCCGTTCAGAGAACATTTGCTATTGGGCTGATTAAAGCATGGATGGATAAAATTGCTACCCTGCCTCAAACAGAAAAAGATGTCTTGGGCTCTAAGCAAGAAATTCAGGTGTCTTGTGACTGCACACTCCTTTACTGCACAATCTTCCATCTTGTGAAACCATGAAGGTCATTCCCAGGAGGTCTTCTATTAGCTATATTTTCCTGGTACATCTGAACCAGGAAACTTCTTGCCAGGGTCAGAAGAAGTCAGGATTGTAGACCTATTCCAAGCTGTGGTTTATGATCCTTGTTCAAATCCTGGAAGCCACATAACAGTAAATTATAGATAATTCTTTTATAATTAACTATAGTTAATCATGGATACCAAGCAGGGAACTTGCAACAAAAAGAATGTACAGTTTCAAAGCCTGCAAATATCTCAGGTCTATTAAGCTCAATATGTACATCCAAACTAACTGGTGTTTGTCTTTAATCTCTGAGTGATAGAAACCAAGTTCACTAGTTTTCTCATCACAGGTGAAACAATCAGAGAGCATTAAATATCACTGCATCCAACAGGTAATGAAGTGTGAACTGCTCCAGGCCACACAGAGCTTGAACTGGTTGTCTTTGTTACAAGTCAGCCCTTTATTTCTCTCCTCCCAGTTTAGGTCTCCAGACTTGCCTGAAAATTGCTTTTTCTGCTTCAAGCTCCTTCCTGAAATATTCTTTTCTTCAGTGGAGTGTCTATTTGAATGGAAGTCTCTGGAAAGTATCCCACTTAATCCAAAACAATTGACAAAAGAATAAATGAACTAGAACCTAGTCTCATGGTAGGCTTTTGAACTATTGATCATTACTTGTTATTTCTTAGCAGTACTTATTCAGATTGTTGTTGTTGTTACTACTACTTTTGACACTGCATAAAATTTTCTAAGGGAGGTAATGACAACAATAAGGGAATTTCTGAATTTCCATGGAGGTGGGAGAGCATGTGCCTCTCCACACTCTCCAGTCTGAGGATTCAGGAGAACCCCCAACTTCAGAAGTTCTTTCAGAAAGAGTGCATTCCTATCCTGAACCAGGTATTCTATCTCGCCAATTTTAGGACCACTTATTTGTGTATTAATGGTCTTACGTTCTTTTCAATGACCCAATAACTGAAATCCTGAATGGTCTTCAATATGAACTCTATCATATCTAAATTAGTTTTCAATTTGGAGAGACATTCAAAGATGACAGTGCCACATTTGATTCCAGTTAAAGTGGCTGTGAGGGCTGAGGGCTGAGTGGGATATAAACAGTCTACTGAAAATAATTCATTCTGGGACTGAAGACAATGTCTCTATAATTCCAGGTAGTTGTTGAGCCTCCTTGCCTCAACCCACACAGTTGATCCAGAAGAATACCATGGTTATTGGTACAGAAAACTGCTGAAAGCATAAGAAAAATGTCACATTCATTTTTGTCTCTCTCCCACTGAAAATTGTCAGTCAGGGCAAGCAAGACAGTTTCCACTGCAGTCCTTGAAGCAAAATGGACATGGCTCCAAGTAATCCATGCAGCAGCATGAAGAGTTATGGAGCCACTGACTGCTCGGCCAAAGTGGAAGACGGGAACCTGGTGTGTAATTCCACAGTTTGTGAGGATTCCTTTTTAGCCATTCGTTTGCTACTGCTTCTTCCAAACTGGCTGAAAAAACAAACTTCCTCAAGGCATTTTGATATACATAGAAACATAGAAACAGAGCGAGTCAGAAGGGGTCTTCCGGGCCATCTAGTCTGACCTCCGGCACCAGCAACGTATATACATATATATACACATATACAACATATACAACGTCAAGCAGGCAAATAGTTTCCTCTGGAACTTTAATAAAACCTGAATATGAGCAAATGGACTTCATGGAACCATGAATAAATGGTTCATTCAACTGAGTTCAAAAGTTATGGACGGTATTCAGGTTAATGCAAGTGGTGATGCAGATGATGTTGCGCTAGCATAAGGGACCACCACATCAGCATGATCTGGTGTGACACAATTCCCAGTAAAATCCATTGCACCACATAGTGCTCTTGGTATTGCATTCAAGGTCTCTTGTGCTATCATTGCAGATTGCACTGTGGTTTCACATACAGGTTAGCTTTTGAGGGGAAGTTTGAACAAGGTAGGATTTGGCAGCCTAAAGCCCACAGCCTAATTTCAAAAGCCCATTGCAAGAAATCAGTTCAAACATATTGCAAGAGTTGTCCAAATCTCCCCTGAAAGTGGTTTCCACTTCCCCTAGCAGTCCACTGGTAAAGGGGTGAATGGAAAGACTGGAACAGACCAAAAAAGCAAAAAAGGGGGTGTAAGAAACAGAGTCCCTCACTCTGGTCAGTTTTGGCTTTGGCCCTGTTTATCACTGACTTCAGCTCCAAGCATCAATACCATGGAACCCTAAAGCATTACCCTCGGGGAATGGTGACCCTCAACATTTCCTCAGTCCAAGGCATGAACCATTTCCTGGGAGGAAATTCCAGACATCAAGAATACTTTTCCACTTAAAGTTGCCATTATCTATTCTTCACCTGTAAAATATATTCAGTGTTATATTCAATGAAAACACTAGTTTATGTTAATATACTTTAATCCTTGCTTTTTTGGTGGTGGTGGTGGTGGTATGAAAGAGAATTTAAAGATTTGCTGAAGAATCTAATGAAATCCTGTACATGCATAAGAAATGATGGCATAACTCATCAGGAAAATATATTTCCAGTCAAAGGCTAATATTTGCCATTTTACCTACTGAACTAAATCAACAGGAGCTTGGATGTCATACTGCATGCTAATGCTTAGAAAGTAATCCAACAGCTACATCCACATTTCCCTGTGTGGATCAGGATTACTGTCATTTTGTCCCATAATTGCATTCCATATCGGGCACATTAAAAAAAAGATGGTTAAAGTGAAATCCCAGGGTTTCAGCACACCAGGCTCCAAGGAGTTACAATGAGGAGTAGATGTTACAGAGTCACAGTTCTGAATGATACTTTTCGCAGATGAAAAGTCGCACACACCCCTTTGCAGCATGGATCTCTGTGTGCAGTGGTTCCTACTCCCCTTCATACACCACATCTATGCAGAAAGAGATTTGATTCAGAAATGACACATGCTTGTATTTACAACCATACATCCAGATACTTACATGATCAGTTTGGAAAATGTGATTTGCAATCCTCTGAACTTCCAACAAAACATACATTTGATTCATCAGGATGCCAAAGTTTTATTGGAATACAAACAAGGGTGTTCTTCATGGATTTATTTATTTCTGACATGCAGGTAATATCCATGTAGGAAAAGCCATTTCTTTTGTTCCCGGTACAAAATGTAATGTAACTTTTGAAGTGTGCAAAGTTTATTTCAGAAAGGAAAAAGTATTGCTATTGATAGTCAAACTTCTCCTGGATGAGTTTTAAATAGGCTTATCTAAGATGAGATGCTTGCTGAAGCACATTAGTTCCAGGCTAGCAAAACTGCCACATTTTCCTGTTTAAAACAGAACTCTGATTAGCTCAGCAATATACAACCAGCTCTGTCAAAAATCATTTTCAGATGATTTCTTCCAAAACAGCCAGGACTTCATTAAAGTTTGTCACGATGTTCAAAACCGATATTCTTCATTTCCCTAGCAAAATGTGAGAAACCAAATGATGACAAACTATAGTGTCAGCTTGGTGCTAAATATTTTCTTGGGACTATATTGACCATCTGTTTTGTGATACTGGATAACCTGGAATACCTAATTTATTTCTCAAGAATCTGAAAGAACATGATAGGTACATCAGAGGTAACTACAAGTTCAAATCACTGGTGTTCCCAATGCATCCAATTAAGTAACTAGAGCTTAGAATAACCCGAAAGTCTCTCCTATCTCAGAAAAACCCTTCTCCTTTCTCAAAGGTAAGTTGTTTGCTTGCTTTATGCTATGGAAAGAGATAACAAGCTGGGAAGCCATTTTGATTTGAAATTAATTCAAAGGGATTGGTGCCCAATAAATATGGAGTGATGTATTTCCAACAGGAGAATTTGGCTCTCTCTCTCCTTACCATTCCATGATCACCTATGGCAGGATAAAGAGAAATATCACTTCACTAAATTCATCACCTTAGTTTGAAAAAGGAAACAATGGCTGCCACAAGCCATTGTTATAATTTCTTTAGTGGTTGAATAGACAAGAGGAAATTACTGAAATTGCTGATAACATCATTTCTATTATATTGCTTTGAAGACCAGCTTCATCACTTGAGTGACGTAGATCCTAAGGCTATGAAAATGATGCTTCATAGAGATACTGCACTGTAATAAAATTACATTTTGTTTGGAGTAACATGAAGTGATCTACTCCTTTTTAACTTATACTAATAATAGAAGAGATTGAAAATGAAACTGTAACGGCAGCTTTCCTGATAAAATTGTCATCATCCTTTTGGCTAGGATGAAGCTGTCACACTTTCTAGAAGTTTAGCAGTGGCATTGCTGCATTTGATGGACCCCTTCCTCCAATCATTAAAACACTGGACTGATCATTCCATATTCTGAAGAAGAGGAATGGGAGCTGAGCTGCCTAATCCTCTGCTTTCCTCTAAAGGTGGAAGCAGTGCTGCACCAGACCTGATCAGGGGCTCATTGTATTCACTTCCATGTTGAGCAATGTTCTCTGCTCATACTGTGCCACTGATGCCTGACAATAAACTAATTAGGCAAGCTCCTACTTACAAGGAAGCCGGTGTGCATCCAAGCATCCTGGAAGTTTGAGCAAGAAAATGATTGCCTCAATTATGCACAAACACAAAGCTTCCAGGAAAAGGCACCTCTTCATTTAATGTGCATTTTTAGTGCAAATATCAGCTACTGGAAAATGACTATCATTGGGATTGTGGAGGCACAGGAAAGGATTTACCCTTTTCTTCCCCTGAGGTGCTCCTGAGGAAAACCATTCCTCTCAAGTGACTATTCGCAGTGGAGCAAAAGCTGCCCTGCTGCCATTTGCATTCTTTTTTGCATTGAAATATGAACATCACGTGTAAAAAGGCATCTAGTGGCCTAAATCCAGTGTACTGCTAGCAGAAGAAAGGTTTGTGCTAAGGGAGCTCCCCTTCCTTTCTCTGTTGATCAAGCTACCCTTGAAGACGGTCCGGATACTTCAACTGGTTCAAAACAGAGCTGCCAGGCTGCTGACGGGGACTGGGCATTGTGTTCACATGACTCCAATTCTCCGTCAGCTTCATTGGCTTCCCATTGAAGTCCGGGCCCAATTCAAGGTGTTGGTGATGACCTATAAAGCCCTAAACAGCTTGGGTCCTGGTTACCTGAAGGAGCGCTTGCATCCATATATGCCCAGCCGCCCCTTGAGATCGGCGGGGGAGGCCCTTCTCCGGGAACCCTCCATGAAAGAAATTAGGAGGGTGGGTACTCGGAGGAGGGCTTTCTCTGCGGTGGTGCCTAAGTTATGGAACGCGCTCCCCAGAGAGGTCCGCCTGGCGCCGTCGTTATTTGTTTTTCGGCACCAGGCAAAGACCTTTTTATTCAAGCGGCATTTTAACTGTTAACATTATTGGTTTTATTTGGCCAGGGCGGCTTATTTTATACTGTATTGTTGTATTTTAATTTAATATTTATATTTTTAATTTATATTATAATTATTTTAACTTGATGATGTGAGCCGCCCCGAGGCTTCGGCGAATGGGGCGGCATAAAAATGTTTTAATAAATAAAAAATAAAATAAATAAGTGGTTCTGCAAAGTCTCGTGCAAGTGAGACCTTGGTGGATTCTGCCTGTGAGCTCAGTTCGGGAAACGGGGCAGTGTTCCAGGGGCTCCGCTGCAACTGAAGCCTCCTGCAAGCTCCAGTCCACTGGTGAGGCCTATGACCAACTGTGTTCTGCAAGCAGGTACCACCACTTCCACAATGCAGATTCAACACTTCCTTTAGGAAGTCCTGAAATGAGAAGAAATATTCATTACTGGATTAGGACAGGTGGACAGAATCCCCCCAGGCAATCTCGGCTCACCTACCCCACACCAGAAGCTAGTATTTCCATTCATCTCAGTTCCTAGAGCAACCACCAATGGCCCATTGCACAAGCCGTGCACACAGCTAGCAGAATGGAATTGTGTAGTAGATCACTCAGTACCTTCCTTCCCCTTGGTTTCCACTACCAAAATGTCAGTTGTGCTGACAGAAGGACAGCCCTGTATGCAACCAAATCTACTTTTGGTAGAGAGGACTGGCAAATGCCTGAAGCAGACCGGTAAATAGTATAGTGGTGGAAAGTCAGATGAACAACAGGCAAGATGATGATGATAGAAGGGGATGGCCATATGGCCATCCTAAGCAGGAATCGGTCCATGTTGCACTAGCAGTTCTTTTCCAGCAGCCACTAACTTTAGACTGGCTTTCTGGAATCACCTGAATCTACTCACTAGGAAGAATCCAGGCTGTGGTGCTCTGTCCTTCCTCAAATAGCCTACAGCAATCTGTTCAGTCAGTTCTAGTGCCCCACATAACAGGAAATCATGTTTAACCCACAGGATGTCTGTGTTTGATCTCCACAGCACCCACCAAGCATTCAGTGTAAAAATCACACTCTCTCTGTTTCTGAATTTCTTTGTTAATTTTTTTTTCTTACATTTAAAACTAGCTTCAGGAAAAAAAGAATGTCATGCTTTCTTTGTGTAAGTGACATAGCTCTAAAGAAATAACAGATCTGTAGGAACTGCAATGCTTGGAAGGTATCAGCAAACAAACCTCCCGTCACTGCACAAATGAAGTGCCAAGATGTCCATTTCCTTTGCTAAGATGACTTTGCTTGCTGAACATTCTTATCTTGCCCATTCAATACACTGTCAATCTGCTGAATGGTTTATTGAGGAACAAATTAATTTCATCAGACTTTATTCTAAACAACACCCCCAGAATGTCAGACAGTATAATTTGCTATCACAGATGGAAAGATATGAAGCAACTGTAGCATGCTTAAAATGACTAATCGATCGCTTCTTTTTGATGGTGAACAGTCAATTGAAAAAGCAAAACATTGACAAATACAGAAATTATCTCCGCTCCTATAAATATATGATATTCTGTGGCTAATTTTTTGAGAGGTCATTGAATAGGGGAATTACAATTATAAGAATCCTAATTTTTGTATTGTGGATTTTTCTTCCTAGAGAGGTTCAGTTGGTTCCTTCTTTTTCTTGCTTCAGATAAGCTCCTAAACTGCCAAAATCTCATAACTTACCTGGCAGTAAATTTATGGGGCTTACTTCCCAGTAGATAGGAACAAGATTGCAATGTATGATAGCTTTGTATTACCAAGTTTCCAATGTGGAAAAAAACTCCCAGCTTTTCTATGGAAGGTCTTTTATTCTTTCCTTTGCTTTCCTTGTATGAAATTAATGTTAGTAATACGGACAGCATTTACTGTGGCTTATGTACTTTATTAATGTTTTATAAGGTGCTCTGAGTTTAATTGGTAATGAAAAGCCAAATATACATTGTCAAATAAATAAATACACAAAGTGATTTCTCAGAGTGTCCTGCTGCTTTTGCTATTGACCTGACTATTTTTTCCTTTATTTTGCTTCCTCTTGAGAAATTGGAGAATATAAATTTTCCTGATGACCAAACAGCATGGGTCAGTTACTTAGAGTTCTATCAGAGAGACACAAGAGAGTCGAAAATATGAAGTAAACCTCTGCCAAGAAGGTCAGAATGTGTAAAGATAAGCCTGGAGGCAAATGTTTTGACACCAGAAGTGTAGGTCAAGATAACAATGTACAAAACTGAAAGTTTTCTGCTATGATGCTTTTCTGTTGCAATCATTGCAAAAAGCTAAGTATATAAGCTCACTCTCTATTGTTAGAGTACACCTACAATAAGGGGTCTTTTTTAATATTAAATTACTTGCTGGAGTTGCCTGTCTCTCTCACTGTCAGACAATGAACACGAGAGACTTCTTTTTTGCCTTCAACAGAATGTTGAAGAAATTAATCGGGTGTGTCTTGGCATCCACAAAATGATATTTCCATTCACAGTGGAGGGTGCACAGGATTAAAGCTTTGAGATTTACTGGACTGATACATTTTGTCATCTATCCAAGGATTCATTCACATGAGTTTAAAGTATTTTGGTTAGCCATTAGATCAAGGTGAGCAGCTTGTGTTCCTTCAGAAGCTTTGTCGTACATCTTCCATGATCCCTCAGCATTGCCTATGCTGGGACTGAAAGGCCAAAACATCTGGAAGACCGCAAGTTGTCCGCTCCTGTATTAAGATGCTTCCCCACCCCATTAAGCCCAGTAGTCTCATATGACACTTGAGAAGTCAGTTATCAGCCTGCAGAAGAAATTAGGTTCTAGTCAGTATGACTATATGGCTCTTATACAGCTTGATGACTCTAATTCATTGCTTTGATGGTCACTGGGGGCTTTTGGAGGTTGGTAGATTCCTTAATGCAGGGATAGAGAACCTTCACCCATGGACCAAATTTATATATAAAACCCTTATACCGTCCCCTTCCTCTAAAAAGAGCACAGACTAACATATATTAAGAATGCATACATTGCTACGACAACAATGACATCTGACACTTACACCAAAGTAGAACAAGAATAAACTTACATCCAAACACAAAATCACCAAACCAGGAGCCAAATATCTTTTGTAAGCCATCCTGAGGTTGCTGCAAAGGACAGCATATAAATGTTTTAATTAAATTTAAATTACATTACATTAAAAATAAAAATCTATTTAAATGTACCCTCCATGGGGACCAATTGTATTTCTCTATAAATGAGTGTGAACCACTGAGAATGGCCCCCTCACCTCGTTTATGTATGTATTTATTTATACACATATTTATAGGCCACATACAACTGCCAAGGCCTTCCTAGGCAGCTTACAATTTATGGGAATAGTGAGCAAGATACTATGGCTGAAGGACCTTAGTTGGCTAACAATGCAGGAGGTGCTCCTTCAAGTACCTGGTCCCAAATCATTAAGGTCTTTAGAAGCTAAAGGCAAATTTTTAAATTAGGCTTGGTAGCTCACTGGTATGGTAGCACCTATCCAACATACAGCCATCTTGTCTAGTAGCCACTGATAACCTAGTCCTCCACAAATCTGTGTTTTTCACCAAACACTGTTGAGTCCTAAACCCAAGCATCCTTTTTCTGCTGAGGCCTGTACCTTGTTTCATCATATACCAATTCTCAGCATTGGACCCTTGCCCTAGAGCTTCCAGATCAAAAGTTATAATTTCTGTGCTATGAATTCCTTTTGGAGCTGGACATTTCCATGCATATTCAAGTATGAATGTTCACTTATACTCAGGATTATATCTCTGTTCTAGCTGCAACCTGAAGTAGGATCGATTCAAAAATGACCAAGGACATCATCCAGGTAGTAAGTGGTTTTCAGGTGACCAACCAGAAATAAGAGGTCAACAGATTGCCATAGCTATTGAGGCTCAAGCAGCACTTCCTGAGGACTGTATGGCTTTGCCAACTGCAGCAACCCTAAGAAAAGCTGCAGTGAATGCGGATTTCATTTCTGAGTCATGTTCAAACAATGAGGCATTCATCTTTGAACTCAGAGGCTGTTATGGCTGATGAGTTACTGCAGGCAGAACATTTTCTTCACTGAGCATGACATGACACCAGATTGTAGGCTACTAGCAAGTTTGAGATTACTTTTGTTTGCTGCGTGATTTTTTTACAGGCATCACACAGCTGCAGCCATTTTAGAGCCTTCTTGGTTGTCAGAATCACCTGATGACGCCTTATAATTTATGTACTAATTTCTGAACTAGGAAGCCTTAGTTAGTCAATGATAACAGCCTTGGATTGGAAACTTTTGGCTCCTAGATGCACTTCTCTGGGAGTAAGACCCAATGAACTCAAGGGCACTTATTTCTGAATAGAGATCCTTAGGCATGCACTACTGGTCAACCTTGTATATTCTCAGAAAATGCTTTGGAAAGAAGTGCACTAGTAGATAGATACGCCTTCAACCAGGAAAACTCATAAAGATTCCTGCCAGGTTATAGAGTGGACTAAAGCATTTAAGTGAAGGGCATAATCATGTTGGAGGGGACCTATAAGATACGATTAAGCCTGTCTCAAGTTCTGTCTTTTGTAGGTTGTGGTAAAGGACAGGGTATAAAAGTTTTATTGTTCATAGCTCACTTTGGTTATTTTTGTGAATATAAATGGGAAAGAGAATAGCATAGGGAGAAAGAGATGGATCGCAGGTTTATAGAATTATTCAACATTTTGCACACAATTTCTTTTGTAAATATTTAAAGTGCATCATAGATACCTCTGTAAATATATATTAAGCACATGTTGTTGCATTTTTAATTAACCATGTTTGAATGTATTTGCTTAATGTTTTAGGAAGTTTTCTTAATTATTGTAAGCCACCTTGAGTGACATTTTTGGTAGAAAGGTGGGATACAGAATAAATGGATGAATGAATAACCCTATTTTTACTGAGAATAAGAACTTCAAAGTAGAAGTGACCCTTTTGGGGGCGGAGTCTAAGGCTGGATTCCTGGAAGTTCACGTCTAAGTTCTGATGTCAGTTTGAAAAGATTGCTATGTGACACGGTACAGTTTTGGATTGATGAAGCTGAGTGCCTGAATTATTGGAAGGGGGGAGTTTTGGGGCTTTCATTGAAATACAGAAGCTAACTACAGATGTTTGCCTTCCAGTTCATCAAATCCCCATCGGTGATGTGCCTGTGTATTATTCTGGCTCCTACTCAGGTTTCAGGAAATTTAGCTTTTTTTTTTTTTTTTTTTTTTTTTTGAATGAGCAGTTAAAAGAGGGGCTATTTCTATCACTCTACCTGAAAAAATGTTTCTTGGATGCTTGTTAATTGGATTATGAGTACCATCTTCCTGAACATCAGATCTTGGCACTGGAAATAAGAAATCCTTCTGTCTGTGATAAAATTGAGAGTCCTCTCACATGTTTAATGTATCTGGAGACTGACTTTGATTCAAGAGCTAAAGTTCTGTGCCCGACTGCTCAGAATTCTTTTCACTCATGCCTAAATTTATTCAGGCAGATGATGTGTCAGTTTCAGCATCTCAATCTTTAATTAGGCACTTTGATTTACTGTGCTCTAGTGAGATGTTTAGTCAGATATGCTGCTACTCCATGTGAGGTGCGGAGGAATAGTTAGCCTAGGCCATTGTCAGATTGATTGGAGTGAATGTTCAATCACAGGACAGCCAGAAAACAAAACAAAACCAGCATGTCTTTTGTGCTTGGAGCAGAATAATTATGATGCACTTTTTGTCCAATGCAAGAAGTGCTATACGTGCTGTTGTGGAGCACTGAACAACTCCAAAAAATAAACAATCGTTTCATATGAACAAAGGGCAGTGCGATTTGTTCCACAGCAGTTGTGAGGGGCGGGGGCAGGGGCGGGGGCGGGGGGGGAGCAGAAGTCCAGTTCCCCGCTCTGAAGTCAGAGTCCTGTGTCTTCCCTTGGAGCTAGGAATTGCAATGGCAATCCCCAGACAATGTTTAGACGCCATAGGATAGTCCACTTTGATGGGGCAGAGACAAATGCCAGAAGTTTCTTTGTTGGCTTTCCTATAATAAATTAAATTTGCCCCATGGAGACCTACATTCCTCTTACTTGCTAGGTTCAACATCTAAGATAACTGCATCCAGGCAACTGCATTTCAGTCCAGGCATCAGTTTATGCCCATCCTTTAAGTCTGTGATGGACTTTACAATGGCAAAAACACGTGTTCATATGCCATCTATGCTGTTTCCCAGAGCCAGCCCCAGTCAGCTGCTCCAGTAGGACATGAGAGGGGAGCAGCGGCAGGACCAGAACCCTCCCCTCAGCCAATTCCATCCTGCTGCTGGCCTCGGTCAGCTGGCTGTCTTGCCTTGGCGTCTTTCCCAATGCACAGCAGGCAGCACCACTGGGAAAGTCCACTCACTGAGCAAGACTGAAGTGTTGACCTTGGGCCATGAGCCAAAGATAGCATGCCTGGGCTCCCAGGGTTGCTCATACCCCCTTCCCCTGGTCCCAGTTCCTTCTCCATGCTCCACCCCTTTCCCTATGCTCTACCCACTTTCCTGTACTAGATAAAAATTGGCAGTTCCCCACCTTTTGCACACTTTTCCCCATTTTCAAGGGCAGAAATCCCTCTCCTGAGGCTTAGTTATGGGACAGTAAGAGCTCTAAGTTAAACTGTGTGGGGTGTTTGCCATTTTGGCCCTGCCTCTTTGGCACCTTGCCCCACCTTCTGCTGGATTGTGGCCCTAGAAAGCTTCTCTGAAACTGAACTCAGTCCTCAAGCTAAAAGAGATTCATGTACCCTGAAATAAACAGAGAGAGAGGTGAGCAGCCCTGGGTATTCATTCCAACAGGCACCGGTTGCACATATGCATTGCTGTGTGTAACCCATGCTGGTACTGCTGCAGCTACACTGGAGGAGTTTTTGAACACTCACATCCTGAATGCTCTGAAATGGAAGTCAGCGTCAGTTATTTCAGGGATGCTTGTAAATTGAGCCTGCAATCCTACGTACACTTACCTAGGAGAATGTCCCCTGAACCCCATGGAAATGGCTTTAAGGTGCATCGGTAAAGGCTGGAACTGCACACATGGTAGCGCCTGAAGCCTGAAACAATTATCCTATTCCAGCTGAACCCTGGACATGGGGAATGGGGCAGAGGCAGATGTACGGATGCCATCTCCAGTCCCAAAGCTTGTCAGACTGAGCAGCAGTCCTGCAGGCCTTGGTTTTATTCCCTACCAGCTCCAACTCTGTACTCTGTGTAGGACTTCCCCCCTCTCAATATAGCAGGAGAGACTGGTGACACCGATGTCAGTGGGGCTTCTCAGCCATTGAAGCCTGTACTCTGAGATTTATAGGTGCTGTCCTCAGTTCTGAACTCCATCCTAGAATAGATTTGCCAGCATGGAGCACCATGGATAGAGCCTGTAAGGCTTGGAATGAAAGCTGCAATGGATACACCTGCACGGGTTGACAATGGCTTTCTGGGCACAGTTCAAGGCATTGGTAGACCACTAATCTTGTTATGAACTTGCCCAGTCATTAGGATCTGCAGGAAATGTCCTCTTGTGGTCTAGCATGCAGAAGAAGCCCATTCCTTGGGCAGGTATCAAAGGACTTTCTTCTGTGTCACTCCCTAATGGTGGAATGCACTCTTCCAAGGACTACAACTGGCACCTTTCCTTCAGCTTTTAGAAAAGGTGTGAAGACACAACTTTTTAATTTAGCTTTCTAAATGATGTAATTATTTTGATGTCTGTAGGTATTCATAAGAACAATAATAAACAATAAACAAGCCTACGACTTTGCCTTTTTTCTGTCTAAGATTGTTCCTTAAGTGTACAATCCTGTTCACGTTTCTGATGAAAAACATTCTAAGAGAAAGCTGGCTAGAGAATTTTGAAAGCTGCGTTCCCTTCACTGATTGGGAAATGTCGGGACGCTAGGACTGTTTTCTGCCTAAATGTGCATAGGATAGTGCCCAACATGAATGTGTGGAAGCCAACCCTAGAAAGAATGTACATGATCCAGCCATCCATTGGAAGTCTTTGTACTTTTCAACCACATTGATGGAGAGTTTTCCAATGCTTTCACATGAAGAAAACAGTGCTATGTCTTCAAAGCATCTGTATTTGCAGAAGGATCCCAAATAGGTACAGATAAAGAAAAAGCCAAAATAGGATTTTTAATTGAAGTTTTGTCAAATTTGATCTGGCAAGGAGGAAAGTGTAAATTTTAGTTAAACTTGCCTTCTATAGTCTGTCTAATGTTAAACTTGCTTTCTATGGTCTGTCTAATGTTAAACTTGCTTTCTATGGTCTGTCTAATGTTAAACTTGCTTTCTATGGTCTTTCTAATGCCTTCTCTGTTTATAGATGATTTCCCAGCCTTGTTCCCATTTGCCTCTCTGTGACAACCTGCTCTTATCTCCTATCAATTTTTAACATTCTCGACTCATCTTTAAATAGAGTTTTGAATTTGACAGAGCCCTTGCTGTAAATGTAGAGAATGTGAACTGAATTTCTAAAGAGAACAGTGCTTGTTAGCTCAGAGGAATATTTTTCACTTGACTTTCAGTAGTGAAAATAAAGGAGTACTATTTGTTACTCTGTATCAACAGCATAAACTTTTGTTGCTGTGTCGAAATCACTGACATTTTCTTTTACTCAAGGAAATGAAGAGGGAATGGACCACAAACTGTAAATTTAAAAGGTGAGATATATGTGTGTGTGTGTGTGTGTGTGTGTGTGTGAGAGAGAGAGAGAGAGAGAGAGAGGGAGGGAGGGAGGGAGGGAGGGAGGGAGGGAGGTGGGGGGGGACCAAGAGTGAAAATCAAAAGATTACCAATACTACCAAACAAAAGAGATTGTGCAGTGATTTTTCTGTGTTAAGAAAAAAGACAGGATCTGTGGGAAACCTCTTGAAGGTTACTGGAAGCTGTGTCTCAGCTGCACGCACACACACAGAGATGCACACTTAAAATTCTGTGATGGAGACAGAGCAGTTGTACAATAAAAGCCTCACCTGGTAGCTCTCAGAAAGAGAAGCCCTGCGCAAGCAGAATTTGCTCATGGGAGGACTAAAAGTGGGCAGGTCTGCAGGTGACTGCAAGACCTGCCCCAAATCCACATCTGCTGTGTCCTCCAGCTTCCTGAGCAGAGCAGCAAGGTCTGAAGACGGGCTCAGCTTGCTTTTATCTGAATGCAAGTGCAAAGATCGGTGTGTTCCGCAGGCATCGTGAAGCAGGGCTCCTGAGCATACAGAGGCTTCTACTCGCACCCTTGGAAAGGTCTGGGACTAAGTGGTGAGGGACAGGGATGCTGCGGTTGGGCTTGCATGTCCCCCTTTTTATCCTCCCACAAACAAGCAGAACACCTGGTTAGGACTACAGAAAAGAGGAGAAGATAAAGGAAGGAAAAAGGAGGAGGGAGGAAAAGTGAGAGGAACAGGGTGACTTGGGGAAGCATTCAAAGATTAAGGAAATGTGTAGTCATGCATCTTCCCAAAGAACATTGTCCAGGACCTTCCTTTCTCAGGCTAGTGTATGAGGTCCTCCCATTCCTTCTATCTTTCTTTTTCTTTGTTTTTTAGCTATGTAGCTTCACTGGCAAAGTGGCACATTTGATGACATTTTTTCCCAAATATTTTCTCACTTTTTTACCAAATACTTTCTCATGATTCTAACTATTTCAATTTTTTAACAGTTTGTAAGACACTTCAGACATTGGATATAAAAAGATGAGGTTGTAAAATAGAGTCCAGTATGAAAGTCTTTCCCAGAAACATCTCCTCCGCCCCCGCAACCCGCCAAGGGTGAAGCAGGTTATTCTAAATAGGTTAGTTTGTATTTTTCATATCTTGGCTCTTTGTTTAGGACAATGTGTGACTTTTCATTGAAAGCAATGAAAAGAGAAAGAAACCAAATTGCAAAGCATTCATGACATAACATCATAGTCAGCCAATAAAAAAGTAAAATAGCAAAAGCTCCCATTCAGAGTAACCAGGGGTAGCCAGGAGTGCTTGCAATGAGGAAAGAGCCCGGGCATCTGGCGAAGGGAGCACGCCATGCTGCCTGACCTGGATGGAGAGACCATCCCACATGAGAGATGCCACAATGAAGAGGACCCGTCATTGCACGAGGACTAAGCCAACAGCAGTAGGCCACTCAAAGCTTCAAAACTGGGACCTATATGGGAGATGGCCGTTTCTCAACTGTCCCATTCCAAGTCACTGATAGTATTTTCATCGCCCTGTTTTGCCCCCACCCCCCAACTCAGAAGGTAGGGTAGAAAACCTTTCACAGGCTGGGGAAGGAGAATGCCTGGGTGCAGATGCATTTTAAACTATGTTCTCTACAAAGATTACTATTAGTATTGCTAATCCTACCTTGCATTTGTATCCTGCCTCTTTTCCTCTTGTAAGGAACCAAAGCAGTTGGCATAGCTCTATATTATCTTCACAGCAACCCTGTAAGGTAGCTTGGACTGACTGGCCCAAGTCAGCCAGTGACCTTCATGGCAAAGTGGGGAATAGAGCCTAGCCTTCCCAGCTCCACAGCTGACCACTCTAATCACTGTACCAGGTCAGAGTAATTGCTGTCATTCTACCCACTTTCAGCTCCAGCCTCACTCAGTGCTGGAATGCTGGCACCTGCTGGTTTTGACAACTTGCCTTTTACCAAGAATTAAATTGTCTTATTCTCCTTATGAGGTACATCATATAAGAAAATTCCCTACAGAGGGCATTTATTGGGCACTTGTCATTCCCTGGTTAGGGTTGTTTATAGGTTCTTTGGATGATATTGTGATCTTCTAGTCTTGCTTCTGTTTTTCAATCACATTTCTGGAGAGCAGAGTAAAGTGAAAGAAAATGCCTTTGATGTCATTGCTCTCCCACTATACCATAATGCCTATAGAGGTATTTTAGTGGAAAAATACTCAGGTTGCAATCCTGCTACAAAACTGAAGCAGATAGATTGGATTATCGGCCTCGAGAAGAAAAGTTTTTCTTCTTTTTGAATACCAGAATTCCCAGAGTAGATACATTATTTACAGGGATGATATGAGAGAACTACCTAAAATGCAAAGGGCAAACACAAAGGTATTATGACTGAGATGTATATTATAGCACAATTCAAAGGGGAGTGCAAAGAGCTTTCAAGATGGAAGAGCAGAATTTGACCTTTCTAACTTCAGATACACTTTCATTCTATCTCATTTTTGAAGACCAACTGACAATTCATCTTTGATGATACCTCATGCTTCAAAAGCAAAAGGAAACATTTGTCAAATGTGTTCTGCATTTGTAAATCTGTCTGAGGAGATGAAGCCCTTGCAAACTCTGCGATGGTTACGCAGAGATTACTGGCTTCAGTTCCTCCTAGAACACCAGATGCCTTTCCGAGGCAGACTGCTTTCCATTGCTGCCAGGGCTGATCTGCTGCTTTGGATACTGGCAAACTCTGAACACAGAAGTAGATGCCCACCTTCAGGTCTGAAGGATGGGCACAGCATGGCCAAGAGCTGGCAAAGAATGCACTGTGCCCATGGATTTCTGCCAGCCTGCGCAACCGGGTCTTTGCTCACAACACAGGCAAAGATCAATGAGTTGTGAATGATCCCCGTTTCCCATCCTGCTCCATTATGATTTTTTTCAAAATCTAGAGCCCATTATTTCCAAATGCATGACTGAATCCTCACCAAGGATTCACAGAATGTCTTTGTTTTTCAGATAGATTTTTTCTGCAGAAATATATGAACTTGCATGATGGATCATCTTTAGGTCCACCTTTGTGAACTGAGTAAATTGTGGTGAAACCTGATCCAAAACAAATTTGTCATGCTTCTCTAGCTTTCATCTGAGTGGCACACAATTTTGGCATGCAGATCATGGTCAGCTAGGTGCTGCAAGATCAGGAAATTTATAATATAAATTGCCATGGCCTATGAAAACAAAAAGCTATTGATAAGATCATTATCATAAAAATAAACGGATAGAACAATACTGCACTCTGGATTCTAGCTAGACACTCTTTAATGATACATGGCCTTGCATCAGAGAAATTCTTTTCTCTTTGTTAACACTTTTAAAGCTTTGACTGAACTGAAAATATTAATCATGGAGTTCATGTTGCTAAAATACAGCTTAAGTAATCTGAAAATATAAAAACAGGAATCATGAAGTCATTTGCTGCAATAATTGCTGTATTTGGTTGTTACTGCTGCTTTTATTGCTAAGAGTGTGAGTGTTTGAAGGAGCCCATATTATCCCTTCATGATGGAAGTGAGCAACTGCCAAAATAGGCTTAATAGATTTATAACCAGGAGAAGTTCTAAAATAATTTTAGTGGAAATAATAGATCAGAAGACTGGTTGCAAGAATTATTTCTGCCAGAGGCTTTGGGACTCTCAAGAAAATTCAGTTTGTTTGATAGCCTGCAATTTCCATTGCTTCTGTCTTATTCCATAAGAAAAGTAAGCATGAGAATTTAGTTTGTCCAAATGTATTTGGCTATTTCCTACAATTTATTTCAATAAATACAATGATGTTAATTTTGTTTTCTTATTTACATTAAGAACCAATGTCTATTACAGCTATTTCAGAAACAAACAAAAACCAAGAAAGCAGTATTTCTTGAGATATTGTTTTGTGACTGTTATATTTATATGACTACTCAAAAGTAAGTCTTGCTGATTTCCATGGAGATTATCGGGGCAAAAGATTGTACAAGTCTGCAGACCTAGTTGCAATCCTATGCAGCGAATAGTCCTACAACACCCAGCATGCTTCACATCTAAACATGCCCAGCATTGCACCCTGAATAAAGCAACTGTTTGGTAAATTATGTTTGTGCAGATATTTATCTTTAATCACATTCCCATACTGGGCCTCTCTGACAAAGTGCCAGTGGAAACAATCCCCAGCAAGCCCCACATATCTGCACTTGAGGTCAAGGTGTGGCACGATACCTTTGCCCAGTCGGCTGAGGTTAACCGCTACAACTGGTGATGCTGCAGCTCTTGGCCATGTTCCACTAGCACTACGAGCTTCCAGGATCTAATTAAGTGTCATTGCAATTATTTATCTGTTTATTTATTATATTTATATCCTTCCCGTTTTCCTTCCAAGGAACTCCAGGTGGCTTATAGAATTCTCCTCCTCCTTTCAATCTTCCCTCACATCAACAACCCTATGAGGTAGGTTGGACTGAGAGTCTGTGATCTGTAAGCCCAAAAAAGGTTGCCAACCCATTGCATGCATTTCTCTTTACATTGTCAAAGCTGATCCAATTTAGTGCTATTATTCAAATTAGTATTCTTTTCACATACCAGTCATGTTGCCACTTTCCAAGCTGGGCTAAAGCATAATCATCTTTTTATTTGCTATGTCTTGGCGTCAACAACATTTGCCAATCCAAAGAGGCTGCATTTGATTGTCTATTGCAGATAATACGTTATGTTGTGAAATAGCTTTCAAAACACTGTAGCAGCCACTGATTCTCTCTGCTAGACCAGGAGCATTTCCATGCGGTGTGGGCTGCCCATAGGGATTGGACTGCAGAAGGTGACTTTGGCACACTACAGCCTCTACACTCCCTGAGAAGTCCATCCTGATGATTGGGACCCCTGCTGACCGAAGGCGCAGTATTGTGGGGCACAAAGCAGGACTTCTCCCAAAATTAGGTGTACTCAGTGTGGCTTTTAAAAAAAGAGAGAGAGAGAGAGAGCTCAACACATTGGTTTGTTGGGGCTTTTCTAAGAGGAATTCCAGAGGTAAACTAATACAGTTTTGGGGGGCACAAGTTAATAAATACAGAGTAGCTGGAAACACAAATTTGTGTCACACACCAGTGTAACTGTGAGAAGAAGTTGGAAAGGGGATGTGTACAGAGGAAAGGCCCTTTGAGTCTCCTATGTTATTTTTTCCCTTCGTTTCTTGCTCAGTGGCTATGGGAAGGAGTAAAGGAGTGAAAGAGCAGAGATATTTTTGTTTAATTGAATACCTTGGACAAATGGCACCAGAAGGATGGGTTGAGGTGAGCATTATATGTCACACCAGTGAGGAAGGCATTACAGTGCAAGTAAGAATGCCTTGTACAGATTTCCTCCTAAACAGGATATATTTTAATGTTTGATTTTAAGTACTTGCCTAAGGCTGCTCAACAAGTCTACTGTCTGCTCTAATCCTTTCTTATATTCCTTATTTTGCATGTAAACTGCATTTCTTCATTTTGGGTTGTCACGGGTATTTCCTTTCGAATTAAGATGTACCTGTTTCTGTATACCATGTTGTTTCACACTAATAAAGTGCTTTAAGGAACTTTCCTACAGTCATTGACCTTGTGGTTATATTACTGATATGTTGAAACACGAATACATTTCATTAGGTTTCTAAAATAATCATTTGCCTGTTTACAAAAATATACATTTCGTTTTCCTTAAGAACCAGTGAGCATAATATTGAATAAGGTAAACTGTTCTGATCTTTTTGCAAATAAGAAAATAATCCATATGAAACAGTCTCTTAAACTACTCATATAGTCAAAGAAAACTAAATGGTTGTTAGAATCCTTTTGATGTGTAATGACACCAACCACATCTGTAATCAAATATATCATCCATATTTGCTGTGTGTTAGCATCATCCACCCAATTGCTAAGCCATCATGATCTAACAAAAAAGCGGGTGAGAATCCAAGTCTCTGCCTAAAAGCCCACACATCATTAGGTTAGGTTTTCACAAATATGATATACAAATGAAGATAATTTGGTCAGATTACATGATAAGTTAAATACACAGCATGCAGCTGACCCTCAGTAGTAGGAAAGGCCAGAGGAACATGAAAGGGAGACAGCAGTGTATAACCTCATATCTGGAGCTTCTCTGTATAGCCATTTTTGGTCTTCATTCTTCTTCACTGAGGCCCGAGTTTGCTATTATTTTTTCTCACTGACCAGAGTCTAGTCTGAAAGAACGCATGCGTTTCGAGTTCCCCATCAGAAGTTTGTTGATTAATTGTGTTTCAGAATAGTCTTGAGTGTAATCTAAATGTCAGCTGGCAGGTCACTTAGCTATCTGTTGACCATATTTCAGTTACTCCAGGTGGCTTTGGCAGGGCCTTGGCCCACTTGAATGCATGGTTGACCACCAGATGGGCCTGGCAAGGCCAACAGCCTGGTTTGAGAATGTCTAAGGTGTATATACAGTTATCTTTAAGAATCTTTCCCAAGTATTTGTATGCAAACCATATTCATCTCATCTAGTTAAAGAGAGTAGACGTGATTAGGCCAAGGGCAAGAAGTCTCTCAGGAAAAAATTCCAAAGGCTTGACATAAGTATAGATAATGCTTCTTCCTAGTCACTGACTAACAGACAGACTTCAGAAATAACCACCAAGGAGCAGATCTATGCAAGAGAAGACAACTGTTTGCCCCTAAACAAGATCAGGCTTTCAAGATTTACCATCAGCACTTTGAATTGGGCCCAGAATCTAACTAGAAGCCAGTGCACTCTTTCAACAGGGTGTCACATGCTCCTGCTAAGCAAACCAAATTAACAATAGGACTCTTATGTTCTGGGCCAGCAAAAACTTCCAAAAATGATTCAAAGTAAAACACATTACAGTAGACCAGATATTATTAAACAAATATATGTATTTCCATGTTCAGATTAGCAACCATGAAGAATAGATATAACTGAAAAACCAAGCAACTTTTGAGCCTCCACAGCAGAGGCCAGCATTTCTGAGTAGAGTGAAACCCATTAAACATTCGAATCCTCACTAACAAAGAGCAAAGTTGCTATTTCTGGATTAAGAGGCAGTTCACCAGCTTGCATGCAGTCCCCAGTTCAGAACCTCAACAACTTCTCTGGAATTAGCAGTGCTGTTGGGACAAGACTTTGGGACAGACACCTAGGGCCACACACAGCAAAACAGGGCAGAAACCAGCATCACTGCCTGGACAAAGATGGAGACTGAGCAATGTGTCACCTGCATATTTGTGGCACCACACTTTCTTGGTGGTTTCAAATAGATATTAAACTTCGTGCAGCACAAGGTGGACTCCAGAAGGACGACATGGGTCAAGGTGCAATCTTCCAGCTGCATCTTCAGGAAGGTTGAGGAACATTAAGCATCATGTCTATCAAGAGGCCAAAAGCTACTATGTAAAAGGGGGTGCACGCACTCTTCATGTTTAGTTCCTTACATAAATTTATATCAAGGGGATAACTTAAAAATCAATTCAAATAAATCTAGATAACACTTGTCATTTAGAAAAAAAATCTGACTCTGAAAGATTGGGATGCCCTCAGGCTCTTCAACCAGAAATGAAATATTGGAAACTGGCTGGAAAGCATCCACTAAGAATTAAGAAAGGATTTCTTGGTGTAGCAGCAGCCCTTTTCAAGCATACCATCCTGCAAGGAGCCATGAACCACTCACATGCCAAGCTGACAGCTTTGAAAGCCATCCATCAATGGAAGCATTTTTCCCATGTTAATTTCAATTAAAGGAGAAGCTGAGAAGAAGGATTATGCAATTTATTATTTTACACCCCCTAGAGCAGGGGTCTCGCACTCACTGCCCGCGGGCCAATTGCCGAGACAGGCAGGGCATGGGGGAAGGGCCCCGAGGCCTTCAAAGTGCCGGCGGCACCCGGGCTGGCCTCTGGGAGCGACGCGGAATGAGCGGCCCACCACCACCACCGCGGTGGTGGAATACTTGATGCGGCCCAGCCTCGCCCAGACTCTACTTCCAGCGGCCCCCAGGTAAGTTGAGTTTGAGACCCCTGCTCTAGACCCTGCAGCAAGGATCCTTTTACAAGTCTTCTGACCCACCTGATGTGGTAGAAAGGACTGTTCAGCAGCCACTCCAGAATAAGTCGTTGCCCATGAGACTGACATTAGCTGTGCATAAGTGAAACTTGGCCTGCAAAAGGTGCTGTGAAGCTTGACAAAAAGTGCAATGAGCATAAAATGAATTCACTTTGGTGAAATGAAGAAGCACCATTACACTGCAAGAAAGCTCATACATTTGTTATAGGGGTATGTCTGAAATTTGGAGAATGTTGACATATTTTATGAGCATATAAACACTGGAAAATGTTTGACAGTCACCTACATATACTTGTCAGAGTTCACTAATATATATTTATAAAATAGAATCATATACAACTTTTTAAAGTGTTACCTTTTGTATATATACTTGCACACATGCACACACACCCTAAGAGCAACCAAGCATTTTTCTTTTCAAAAGGAAGCTTTCCATAAAATCAGGCAACAAAAAATAACACATCCCATTTGTGGATTATTTTCATTGAATGTCTCCTGTTTCCTGGCAATCAGAGAAAGCTACCTATGGGTAGCCAGCTCTACACAGCTTGCTAAAGCAATCAGCAACCTTCCTGTTACAGCTTTCCACAAGCCTCCAAATCTTTGACAATTACTAGTGAGAGCTGTTCTCAAATCTCCCATCAGCAATGCTGGATTACATCCAAGCTGCGCATCACCTGTATTTATCTGAGAAAGACAGTTAACTTCAATAGCACTCTGACTCACTGGACTTAATGCAGCAATCCAAACATCACCAGCAGAGCATGCAATGCGATTTCCATCACTGAATTCCAATGTCCGGGAGGTCATGCTCAGTATATAGTTAAAGTAGCACCTGAGCTACATACACATTTCAAAACCACAGATCTGCCATCTTATTTATTTATTTATTTAATGGAAAACTATTTCCAAGGTGATTTATTCTGGAAAATCATAGCCTCCCTGACCTACTAATTATTGCCTCACAGAGCCCATTCAGATCCAAGGATACTGGGGAAAGGGGAGAATATACAGACTTAATGCCACATGGCCTCATCCAGTATAACTGCCACACCTTGACATAGTCCGTCTTAAGTGCTACCTTAGCTAAAGAACGTTTCATTCAAATGAGAGCAGATGAAGAAGGCAGAAACTGAAATGCTTTGCTTTAAGATTTTTAGACATCCCTTTGGTTAGTTAGTGCAGTGTGATTGTGCAAAGGGGGTGTCATGGAAACCTCAATGTACTTATTGGGGATTGCAGAAATTTGCATTCACCGAATTGTGGGCATTCCAACTAACATTACTGAATGCTGACAGTGTTTCCTCAGTATCACAGAAATAAGTAAATAATAGCAAGCCACTTGAGTGACATTTTGGTAGATAGGAATAATACTCATCAAAGGGCCAGTACACAGGATGTGATAGTCCACCATGGTTTCTCGAAGCCACCCTTTCAAATATTCAAGCTGCAGCAAGCAGACAGACCCTGAGGCTAATTGCCCTGTGCCTGACCCACAAGGGTGGCCAATGAAAGAATTAAACAACTCTCGCACAAACTATGAGCTGTTTTAGGCTTATGCAACCATTTCTGAACTCCTATATAAGCCATCCTCATCAGGTTTGCATGACAAACAAGCCATGACAAATACCTACTATGGCTTGAATATTCAAAAGAGTGGCTGGCATACACCACAAGTTACCAGAACTTCAAGATCCCATCACCGCTGAGTGCACAAAAGCATAGATGCCTTGCTAGCTAAGTTGAGAAAAGGACAGAAAAATACCTTACTAAACAATCAATAGAAGGACTTTCTATGTACTAATCTGGGCAGATCATTTGAGAATTTACCTGTTGCTAAGCCAAAGAGGCTCATGAGCTCACTTAAAACAGAAAAACATACCCTATTAATGAGCACCTATAAATTCTCCATAGCCACCATGGACATGGACTTGCCTGAGGCTAAAAAACATTCAATGACAAATTTATTTCTGTTAAATTATTAATAAAGTGGGAAATACAAGGCTCCTTTATCCACCATGTTTGTAATACAGCAAACATCCCCTCTGGGTCTCAGCTAATGCTGCCATATGGTTAATTGAGTACTGTTTGAGAAGATTATTTCAACTCATAAACAACTAATCAATATTGCTATTAGGAAAAAAAAACCTTGGTGAATACCTCAAAGTCATATCAAACAACGCTGCTACAGAGTTCACTGAGAAACTCAAAGCAGACAATCATCAAAGCTGTACAAAACTTAGACCTACTGCTAACTTCATCACCTATATTACCAGAAAAACAGAACTAAATCTAAGCTTTCTTTATCTTTCAAATTATTGATTGATCCTGCTGATAGTCCTACTGCAAGTAAACACAGTAAACTCAATAGTTTTTTATCTATAGAAGTTATGCCACCCCTGTGACTTTGGTGTTAACATGGATTGTACTTTATTTTATTTTTTTCATTTATTGATTGATTTCTATCCTGCCCATTAGCCAAAATGACTCTTTTGTCAAACTAGGATCCAACTGATCTATCAAAGGCCTAGAGCCTTGGTAGGCTCAAATCAAAATATAGCTGCCTTGGAGAAAAGAATAAACACAGCAAAGATTAGGATAGAGAAAGAAAAAGGCCTGGTATTAGGTTCCCATGAAGACCATTCGTCAAAGTGGGCAGAAGTTATACTGAGATCCACTGGTAGATCTTAGGGTAACTCAGTAGATTGTAGAATTATGCACCCCTAGAGTTAGAAGGAGTCATTTAGGTCCCTGAATCCAACTCCCTGCTACAGTCACCAATATCAGTTTAGATTATTGCAATATGCTGTATGTTAGAAATGTTTATGATATAATGTTGGTTTAATAGACCCAGCCATTATTAGAAAGGTAAGAGACTATGTCAACAAATAGAATCAATTACCATTTGGGATTTAGTGCTACAGTTGGTGATTGTGATTGTGATGTGATGGTACCACCCACAGTGTTTGTATAGCAATAGTTGGTACCAAAGTGTTTCCTGAGTATGTGGAGAGAAGGAAAGCAATTCTATGGAACTTCAGCAGAGAAATTACACCTACAACCTCATTGCCAATATTTCAAATCTAGTTACAGTAAACATTGTACAGAATTAAGTTTTTGTTCCACAGTTTTGTCACCTATGGGATCATTTCATAAAATATGTAAGAACAAATCACATTCTGCTAGTGATGAGTTGTTTATGAGATTCTTGTGTGTCATTATTTCATAGTTAATCAGAGTGAACTGGAATATTTAGATTAGCACTAGAAAATGTGAAAAGCTAAGTACGTGATTGAATTACTGTGCAAATACATGTGATCTCCAAACAATTGGTCTGGCCTCAACAACAAAAAGACTAGTAAAGCAACTGTTGCTTTGTTAATTAAAATGTTATTTAAAAGCTGTTTTAAAGTACTTTAAAGTGAAACAAGCTAACAATCCCAAAGAATAACCTGGAACATGAAATGGTTATCAATGCCACATAGGAAGATACGTTTGGTTGATCGAAATGTGTTTGTTTGCTATTATTAGAGTCCAAATATTTTAACCTCCCATTTTTAATAATTGCTGCTATGAAAGTTTTTACCATTGCCTGTAACTGTGAACTGCTCTGTTGATTATTGTCATTTCTGTTTGTGTGCATCTGTCTATTGTACGTGATATTGTAATCCAAGTACTGAATTGTAGGGCAGATTAGAAATATTTCCTGTTCGGCTAACTGACTTGGAATAGCTCTTAGTGCACATCCTCTTTTGTTGCTATAGCAAAAAGACAGAAATATCTTAAATAAACTCAGGACATACATATATTACACAAGATTGTATCATGTTACAGGGAATGACACAAGATACATGTCCCAGGCAAAATATTTATAGGTCTCTTTTACTCGTATCACAGAGCTGTGAAGCTCCACTGTATGGTAGTAATCCTGACCTCTCCTGAATTACTGTGGACTAGTGCCTCGCTAAGAGTTTAAACAAAAAGGTAGAAGGAAAGAAGGCATGATAAAAAAAATTCATTGGAAGAGGGCCGACCGCAAGCCCAGGGAAAGTACATGAAAAACTCAGGAAGAGAATGTAAACGTTACTTCAGTTTCCTCTCCTGTTACAGCTAAGGGCTGGCTTCATTGCTTCCAAACATTCATTCATTCATTCACTCATTCTTGGAGTTATATCCTGCCTTTTTCCTACAAAGGGCTCGAGGCAGCTTACATCATTCTCCTCCTCCATCTTATCCCCACAACAACAACCCTGTGAGGTAGGTTGGGCTGTGAGTCTGTGACTGGTCCAGAGTCACCCAGTTGGCTCCATGGCTGAGCGGGGACTAGAACCCAGGACGCCTGAGTTCCAGTCCCATGCTTTTAACCACTACACCACAATGGCTCTCCAATAGAAAGCAATAGACATTGCTGTCTATTCATCTCCAGCTAGTGCCCATCTTCACCTGTGAAAATAGCCTCTCCTTTGTCCTCTGCTCTTCTTCCAGCTGTTCCTGCATGGTTCCTTCCTGCCTACAAAGAATGCAGAATGTCATTCTTTGGAGAAGGCTTGTTTGATGAGTCTTCCTCCCAATTGCTGGCAGCTGCACTGTGTGGCTTCCTAGTTGCCCAGCAGAGCCGCCACCAGGGCAGAAGCGCATCTTCTTTGCCAGCAAAGGGGATGGCGTAAAGGCGACTTGCATGCTGCGTTCCTTCTGCCAGGACGGGCCGATGGTGCCATCAGTTCAGAGTGTGTAAAACAATGCAGAATTGTTACTCAGTGAAGAAGAAAGTTGGGATAAATTAAGAATAAGTTTCAAATTCTGCACTCACAAAGGGGCAACTGACTTGAAAGAGAGAGAAAAATAACACAATGACTGAGAAACAGAAGAGCCATTGGTCAAGCCATGAAGTCTGTCTGAAGGAGTGTGGAAGGGAGAAAAAGATAATTGGCTTGAAAGGAAGTATGCTACTTCCCATCCCATCTTCCCAGTAGCTTTATGAGATAGGGTGTCAGAGGGCAAGGTGAGGTCAGGGACGAGTGAACTTGTAGTTATAAGCAGACAGGTATAATAGGTTGATGGATATTAACTTGCACACCTTGAATAGACAATCGACTACTTATAATGCACATGTGATGTATGTAGATGTATGTAACAGGATGAGACAGGAATTGCATGAAGAAAGGCTGTGAACTCTCCAGTCCCCAGCAAATGGGGAAAAGGGGAGGCTTCCTGTGGATGGGGCTAGGGAATAAAAAGAAATGGTAAGCTATGTTTGGTTTACCTAGTTGCTTGGGACACCCATTTTGCAAAATGTATTCAGTAAACTAGTGCTGCTTGGAGTCATGCCATCTGGCATTGATTCTTCTACGAATTCTTCCTTGGAGAGGTAAATCTACTGCTCTCAAAAGCAGGGCCTGGGCTGGCTGCACAGTGCAAAATGCTTTCCCTGTAAAAAGGGCACAGAAGTGAGGTGCTTCACTGCTAAAGGGATCTGGTGGTGACCCCAGAGAATGGAAGATTGTTCTATGTGTTGGTTGCTGTGGCAGAACCGTGGAGCAAAATGCATATTGGGCACCACAAAAATGGTATTATATTTACTACAAACCTGTTATTTTATTCAGTTTTTCTATGCAGTAGTGTCTGCTCCTGTCTCAGTGGACAGAAGTTCTTCTTTTCATTGGTGGTTTGAGTAATGGACACTGTTCAATTGCTTAAGGTATCTTTATTACAACTAGGCTGCAGTCTTCAACTTCCCAACTCAATTTCAATGGCGAATAACCCAGCAGCTTAAAATAGCACTCACTATAATTGATAGTAACATTAGAAATAATGATACACAAATTACTGGCACCAGCTCTTTATATCCATTGTCTCCTTGCAAAAGGATAATCCAGAGAACCTGGAAAGGCTCAAAGTATGACTAGCAGTTGTTTTTGCAGAAAATTAATTTATTTCAATTTTGTTCTGCTAGCCTAAGTCTTTTGTTAGTTAATTCATTAGTGACAGGAGTCTGAATTAGGAGTACTTGCCAGGACTCCCAAAATTACATGTTTCATTAGGCAGTAATGGTCTGAAAGGAAAGAAATGGTTATATCAATAGTATTTACAGAGTTGCTGCAATTAGAAATCCAGCTTTGGCTTGTTTTGGTGAGTGGTAATCTCTTCACCCTGTTGAAACTTCTCATAACTGAGGTTTATTGAGGGGACACCTTCAGAGAGGAATAAAAGAAGCAAAAATCTGAACTGTTCAGATGTATATCCTCCTAGCAGGCTTTTAGTTAATTAAAATTCTGTACTGCACTATACAGTGTGTGTCGGAATGAGACCTAACCTCAAAGGCTCTCCTTTGTGTTTGCTAAAATACATAAATTTATGCTGTTAGCCATCCAGAGATGTTAGTAATTGGACAGCATACCCATTTTAAAAATTAAATAAACAAACAGGAGAAGGAGAAGCCGCCGCAGCAGCTGTTGCTCATCCAAAAGCCCATGTTATTCAGAATTGAGTGCAAACATACAGTTTAACCGGTTCATTCTAAGATCACCAAGCCCTCTTTCACAGATGCCTTGCCTGAAGGGAATATCAGGACTGCACCTTTGTCCCACTCCAAAGTCACCCTACACCAATGGCCTGATCCCAGTGTCTCAATGATGGGCTTTTCCCACATGCTGGAACCCTGAAGAACTGGAATTCCATGGAGGCACCCCCCGCCCCATTGTGATTGTCAGCACAAAGTGAGTAGTGTCAAGTACCCTTAGGGTTGGTGGCAGAGGCGCGGCCCCAAAAGACGTTCTGTTCCTCTTCAGATGGTGCACACACCCAGGCGGCCCAAGGCTCGGAGTCAGCTGAATATTCCTATCCCTGCAGCATCCAGAATTATGGGTTTCAGCACTTCCTCATTACAGCAAGAATTCTCGTTATTCCACCCATTCTCTTAGTCCAGATTGACATGCTATATATGCAAAAAGGAGGCAAGTCATGGTATCAGACAGTGACACATTTTTAAAACAAGAATGCATGGGAGGCCCAAGACATTTGCTGACTCAAATTGAGCCCAGCCAGCAACATTCACATATTCTAGAGTTTATACTTCAAAACATCCTCTTTGTTTTTCCATTGAGGATGGCATTCCCTTGGCAGATTATGACCAAGGGATGCCACAGCTCACTGCCATGTGCCAGTACCTGTCCTTTCTACTGCAGGCTCTGTTATCTCTACTATGCAAGGGGGCAGAGTGAGTTTCAGTGACTGTTTCAATACAAATAAACAGAAGAAAGTGCCTTCTAATCTAAAGGAATGTGAAACTGATGTGGCTTGTCTACAGGAAGTGCATTTGGTGGCAGCAGATACACATCAGCCAACACGAGAGGTCTATGCAACAGATACTTCAACCAGGTTTAAGGGGATGGTGATGTTAAGGCAAAAACAATGTTTGTTTTTTGTTCAAGAAGCCACAATTGAGCCCTGAGGATAATGTTTTGATTCTGGTTGGAAAACACAACAAAAAAGCAGTGTCTTTCATTTATGTGTATTGGCCTAACAATGAGTCTCCAGCCATGTTTCATGTATGTTTTAGAAAATTGTTTGATGTTGCATATGATTACAGGAAGCCAGAGCCTTGAGTTAACAAGAGCTAAGCAGAGTTGTCAAGGCAGGACACTTTGAAGGGCATCCATGCATATGGTTCCCATAAGTCAAAGATGGCTTGACAGCCCATAAAAACAACAAGACTGTGATTTAATGAGAACTTAGATCCCCTTTTGGGCAGTAACACACCAGCTCCTAAGACACAAGTAATGGTGAGTTTCACAATTCAGGCCTACATGGCAGAATTTGGCCTGATTGGCCCATGGAGAATATTGCATGCAGATAAGTGAGGCTATGCATTTATATCTTCTAATCCACCATAATTGTTTCTGGCTGGATTAGTTTTTAGTTTCCACATTCCTAATTCAGAAACTGTAAGATTGAAACATTGATAGTGTCAGATCATGCCCAGTCTGTTTGGATTTGCTACTCATAAGTAGCCACAGGACTGCTGGCCTTTTATGTTTCCTTGTTAAATGATGAGTCTTCTAAAAATCAGATTTTTACTGAGTTACAAGAATATTTTGAAACTAATGAGGGTACACCCAAACACAAGCTCTACCCAAATGGGAGTCTAGCTAAGCTTTGATCCAGCATCAAGATATTGCTTATGCGCTCCATAAAAATAAATTTTAAGAAGAGTAGCAAATAGAAATAAATGATAGGCTGACAACTCTTATTAGTCAATTTGCCATCTCTCCAAATGCACAATTTTATCAAGAGGTTCAGCATGTAAATATGAGTTGGAAAAAAAATCTCGTAAGAGGTAGAATTTGCACTAAATTGTTTAAGATAGACACATTAGAAGAACAGTGAGCAACCTAATAAAATGTTGGCAAATTACCTTAGGCAATAAAAACATTGATCCACTATCTCAGAGATGAAAGATGACAGGGACAAGATATTTATTTACCCGTTGTGAAGATATGAATCATCAATTTTTACAATGTTGTTCAGAAATGTTTTGTTGTGGCTGATTTTTTTCTTAGCTTAATTTGTCTTATCTAGATATATTTCAAAGGAAGTTTTTGGTGGAGTTTTTGTGGATTGAAGGAAATTACCAAAGCATTAAGTAATTTGAGAACAGGGAAAGCACCAAGTCAGGATGGATTTCAAATGGAGTGATATAAGTTCTCTTGTTCCTAAACTTTGTCAATTGTATAACTCTAATTTTGAATCTGGTTCTACTTCATCCTCACTCAGTAATGTTTCTATTATAATGATTACTAAACTAGATGGAGATCATAGCTTCTGTGACTATTATCAATGTACTCTGCTGATACTAACTGCAACTTTGGCTGACAGACTACAACAAATTACTACAGATCAGGTTGGATTAATTTAAAATAGGAAAGGGAATTATAATCTTAAATAGGGGGTTTTTACCTGCTTTCATTAAAAGAAAAAATGGAAACAGCTGTCATTAGCTGTCTGGATATGGAAAATGCTTTGGATAAAATTTATTTTTGCCACATTGAGAGATGGTTTTATTCCAGAATTTCAGAAATGTGTTAATATTGTATAGGAAACTCCTAGGATGATGTTAAGACCAGTGGATTCTTTTCTTTTTCTGCCCTACTTGAGAGAGAATCAACAGAAAGATGATTCTTCATGTCTTTTTAAGAGATAAAAAATTAATATTACAACATCAGAAGGATAAACAGGTACATGCAAAACACAGTGGATGGAGTATTTAATTAAAGGTTTGATTTTTGAAAATGTGGCCTTTTGAAAATGTGGCCTTTAGTTATCTACAACTGGATAAATATATGGATATTTGAAGTGCCTTAGATGAAGTATATGCATAATTAATTTTAATAACACTGCTATGTTCTGTCATATAAACTAATGAATAGGAATATATAATACATATGTCACCGTTTGGGGTGCCGTTCAGGGGGACAAGAGGGGGGCTGGGCTGGCCAAGGACTCTTGTTGAAATAGGCTTGCCTACTGCTGAATCTTAGGGAAGGGGAAGGATTTTTTTTCTCCCCCCCCCTTTTCTTTTTCTTTTTATCGTTCTTTTTTCTCCTCCTTCGACCTACTTTATAATTTTACCCTGCTTTAATCAGTGCTTTGAGTCATCCCTGGCCATGTCGACGTTTATATATCCTGGGGAACACACGGGCACTGCTATTGACATGGTCACGGGCAATGGTCGTTACAACAATAGGGGCTTAACGTGTCCACGTAGAAGGATGGACAGATGACTGACACCTATCCCTCCTTCTGGTCTTGCCCCCAACCAGAGGGCGCCAGGTAGCCTTGTCAACCACCCCTCGGGTCTGACGGTACTGCTGCTCAATGCCAGGTCGATCAATAATAAATCTTCCCTCATCCATGACTTGATTGTGGATGAGGGGGCCGACCTGGCTTGCATAACGGAGACCTGGGCGGGAGAGGGAGGGGATGTTGCCCTCTCCCAATTGTGCCTGCCCGGGTATCTGGTTCAACACTGTTCACGCCCAGAAGGGAGGGGAGGGGGAGTCGCATTGGTTTACCGAGCCTCCATCTCTCTCACAGGTCTTCCAGTCCCTTTGAGACCAGGGCTGGAGTGCCTCTACTTGGTGTTGGGCGAACGAGACAGACTGGGGATTCTGTTGGTGTACCGTGCACCCTTCTGCCCAGCAGTCTCCCTATCTGAGCTGACAAAGACCGTCTCGGACCTGGTGTTGAGGACCCCCAGGATGTTGGTCCTGGGGGACTTCAATCTCCATGCCGAGTCTGGACTGACCGGGGAGGCTCAGGAATTCATGGCCTCCATGACGGCCATGGGACTGTCTCAACACGTCATTGGCCCAACCCATGAACGTGGACACACTCTGGACCTGGTATTCACAATGGGGCAGGAAGAGGATGACCTGAGGGTGAGGAACTTATGTTTGACTCCCCTGTCATGGTCAGATCACCTCCTGGTGAGGTTTGTGCTCGAGAGCGGCCTCCCCCTCTATAAGAGTGCGGACCCGATTGTATGGGCCCACCCCTGGTGCCAGATGGATCCGGATGGATTCCTGAAGGCCCTGGGGGAGTTTCCGGTGGACAAGACTGGTGCTCCTGTCGAGGCTCTGGTCGAACTGTGGAACGGAGAGATGACCAGGGCTGTGGACACGATCGCTCCCAAGCGCCCTCTCCCACCGGGCAGAGTCCGCTCTTCCCCTTGGTATACACCTGAATTGCGGGCGATGAAGCGGGTTGGGAGACGACTAGAGCGTAGGTGGAGGAAATCACGGGATGAATCTGACCGAACACACTTGAGAGCCCACTATCGGGCCTATGCTGTGGCAGTGAAGGCGGCGAAAAAGAAGTTTTTTTCCGCTTCCATTGCCTCCTCACAATGCCGTCCGGCGGAGCTCTTTCGAGTGGTGCAAGGCCTGGTTCACCCGGGTCCTAAGGAAGATCCGATGCCACCCTCAAAGGCCTGCTGTGACGACTTTGCCAGGCATTTCAGGGAGAAAATCGCCCAGATTTGTCACGAGCTGGACTCCACTAATGAATCAGAGGTCTCTGGGGAGACGCCAATGCTACCGTCTGGTCCAAAATTATTGGAGGAATTTCAATTATTGCGGCTCGATGATGTGGACAAGGTGCTTGGACGAGTATGTCCCACCACTTGCCTATTGGATCCTTGCCCATCTTGGTTAATAAATAACTCCAAGCACGGGATTGGGACCTGGATCTTGGAAGTGGTTAACGCTTCTCTGAGGGAGGGTCGAGTGCCTGCCCCTTTAAAGGAGGCGGTAATACGACCGGTCCTGAAGAAAGCGTCACTGGATCCAGAGATGGCCACTAACTATAGACCAGTGGCCAACATCCCGTTTCTGGGCAAGGTGTTGGAGCGAGTGGTGGTGGGACAACTCCAAGCACTCTTGGATGAAACTGATTATCTGGATCCTTTTCAGTCCGGCTTCAGATCCGGGTACAGTACTGAATCTGCCTTGGTCGCCCTGTACGATGACCTGTGCAGGGAGAAGGACAGGGGGAGTGCATCCCTGTTGGTTCTTCTGGACCTCTCGGCGGCTTTCGATACCATCGACCATGGTATCCTTCTGGATAGGCTTGCGGGATTGGGGGTTGGAGGCACTGCTTTGCAGTGGTTCCGCTCCTATTTCAACGGTCAATTCCAGAAGGTAGTGCTGGGGGACCATGTCTCTACGTCATGGCAGCTATGCCATGGGGTACCACAGGGCTCCATTCTATCCCCTCTGCTATTTAACATCTATATGAAACCGCTGGGAGAGGTCATCAGGAGGTGTGGGCTGCGGAATCATCAATACGCTGATGGTACCCAGCTCTACCTCTCGTTTTCCACTAATCCAGGGGAGGCAGTGGCTGTGCTGAACCGGTGCTTGGCCGAGGTAAGGGAATGGATGAGGGCCAATAAACTGAAACTCAACCCAGACAAGACGGAGGTCCTGTTGGTTGGCGGATCGGGTTTCGGAGAGGGTGGATTTGACCTGGTCCTGAATGGTGCAACACTCCCTCTTAGGGATAAGGTCCGCAGCTTAGGAGTACTCCTTGACCCGGAGCTTTCTTTGGAAGCTCAGGTGACAGCGGTGGCGAGGAACGCCTTCCTTCAGCTTCGGCTGATTAATCAACTGCGCCCCTACCTGGAGTACGACTGCCTGGCAACGGTGACACACGCGCTGGTGACTTCCCGCCTAGACTTCTGTAACGTGCTTTACGTGGGGCTTCCCCTGAAGACGGTCTGAACACTTCAATTGGTGCAAAATAGAGCTGCCAGGTTGCTGACGGGGACGGGGCGTTATGCTCACATGACTCCAGTCCTCCATCAACTTCACTGGCTTCCCATTGAAGCCAGGGCCCAATTCAAGGTGTTGATTATGACCTATAAAGCCCTAAACGGCTTGGGTCCTGGCTACCTGAACGAGCACTTACGTCCGTATATGCCCGACCGCCCTTTGAGATCTGCGGGAGAGTCCCTTCTCCAGGAACCCTCCATGAAAGAAATTAGGAGAGTAAGTACTCGGAGAAGGGCTTTCTCTGTGGTGGCGCCCAACCTCTGGAATTCACTCCCCAAAGAGGTCCGCCTGGCACCGTCGTTACTGGTTTTTCAGCGCCAGGTAAAGACCTTTTTATTTAAACATCATTTTAATTGTTAAAACATATGATCTGGCCAGGGCAACTTCTTCTTCCTTCTCTTTTCTCCTCCTATATTTTTATTTACTTATTTTATACTGATAATTTTAATTTTATATTTGTAACTCAGTGTATTTTTTGTATTTTTGTATTTAATGGTAATTTATTATGTTCTATTGTATTTCAATGTATTTTATTGTGTTGTAAGCCGCCCCGAGGTTTCGGCAAGGGGCGGCATAGAAATGTTATAATAATAATAATAATAATAATAATAATAATAATAATAATAATAATGTAGCTAGTGCTATAGATATTTTCAAATATTATATAAAAATGTTAATGGTTTAGCTTTATTCTTTTCTCTCCTTATCTAATAGTGCAGTTTGATTATTTTTGTATTGCATAATGTAAAAAAATTAAGGATTGTATGTGTTCACTCAGATACCGAGTGCTCAAACTCAGGACCATGAAGATCAAGCCTACAAGTTTTACAGCCAAGCCAAGAGAGTCTCCTGAGAACTCTGCCTGCTGAAGCCATGCATCTGTTTTTGTTAAACGACCAGTGCCCTTTCCCTGAATTGCTGGTGAGGGTATGGTATCGAGAACCTTCCCCCAGACTCCTCTGTTCACTGGTATAGTCTAAAGCCTACTCACAGTCAAGAGTAGTGGTGCTCCTGTGTCCCATGTGGATAGTGTACACAACCAAGGTGGAAGCCTCACATGTGAAATTCCAGGAACTGGTTTTCCTGTCTCCTCTGGGTCACCTCCACTGGAAACCTCAATCTCAGCTAGGTCTTGGTCCTAAACCATGACACCAGAGCCAATTTTGGGGGGAACTATCCCTTTTCTCGTTCTTCCTTTCTGCCTCCCCAGCCCCATAGTTTCTCCTTATCTGTCCAGGAAAGGGATAGATCATCCTTGCCCAGGCTCTGAACTTACAGAGGGCATCTGACATTAGACTAAGGGGTAGGTAAAATTATGTTGGGTACCACATGCGGCCAAAGGGCCACAGGTTACCCACTGTTGCTTTAAAATTGCATTCACTGTTGAGACCCTAAATCCTCTCCTCATTGGTCATGATTAAAGCACTGTGACAAGGCCAGCCCTACATAAATGATGTAACGGGAGACATTGGCTGGGTAAACAAACATGATAAACTATGGGTTGAGTGATGCTTCTTATTGAACAATAACATGTTATCATGTTGTCTGAACCCAGCTGAGACAGCAAACTATGGTGAACAGCCCCTTGTTCTCAGCACAACAACAACCGATGACTCTTTTCTTAGATGTTTCATGGTTAACAAGCCATGGCTTCTTAGCACAGCTGGTTTCAAACAACATGACAGCAATATCAAACTCACATTTCAACACCAGCTCACAGTTCAACAACTAACACACACAACCCATATTTAACCATTGAGTGTGGGTCATTGCGCTTTATGAACCCAGTAATTGTTCTCAGTTGCTTTTGTTGTGCTATTTCTTTCTAGCAACCTTTTAAACTATTGTTTGATCATGCACTTCCTCCTTGCCATGTATTGCTATCAATTTTTCAATTCTCTTGTCAATGCCTTGGTTTCACTCAGTTCTTAGGAATGTTGCAGTTGTACCCCCCACAAAAAAAAGGTGCATCTATTTAACCATCCAAGTATTTTGCATGCTAAAATTATAAAATGTGTTCAATGACTGCTGACATTTACAAAAAGCTTGAAACTATTGAAAATGTGGTGGGTGTACTGGCGCAGGAGAATTATTACTAAGAGTCTGGGTTGCCCTGGTGGCTCATTTAGCAGCTAAATATTCTATTAGTATAATTATACAATGCAAAAGAAGCTGCATCACACAAATAAAAATATGATAATGTGTAAAGATTACAGCTATTTGGCCTCCTAATTAAATTTCCCTCTTGGCCTTCCTATCATGAGTAAATAAGGCCCTCATCCATGTCATCTGATGGGCTGTTAAGAAGCTTGAATGCAATAAACAAAACCATACATGACATCTGCCTAATCCCTTTGTATGCAACATGCCTGTTCTAACGGAATATGAATTGGGTGGAAACATAAACTCATTGCAACCAAACCCTCCTGCTGCATCCCAGAAGTTGTAAGAGTGATCATATGGAGCTTGTGATTTCCAAGTTTTCAAATCATCCCAAATCTGTTCTGTCAGCATATATATAAATGTGCCAGTCCTTGTTCCCCTGCCTTTCCTTTTTTATGGAATGTTTTGTTACTGCATAGCCTGGGCACATTAATGAAAGTATTATCTAATGTTACCTTCAGTACCAGCACACTGCCTTCTAGTGGAATTGTTCACAAAGAAAATGATATTATCAAGGAAGTGTCTGCTCTGAGTTAAGAAGAAGAAAACATATGTCAACCTTTCCTACTGAAAGTTACTGAACACTTATTGTTAAATGCTTGTGTAAGCCTCTCTGAAAATATTTATTTGAAGGACAGGGGACAAAGATGTTGTAGATCCTGGATATAAGCAGTACTGTCATCCACTTTGTTGATGTTTCCTTTTTGTATGTTTAATCTGATTTTATTTTTACCCAGCCCATTCAAGTGCTTATTTTGATCCACTGAGTCCTAAATACTTTTGATGTCATGCATGTCTTTGCATCCTCCCCATTGCCCCATGTCCCACCATAGTTCAAACCACCCAAGAGTAGCTTCCTAACTTTATTGTGTGCATATGTCTTTGTGAGGCTATTATTATACAGCTTCCAAGAAAATGGACATTAAAAACAAATTAAATAAACTCAATAGTCACTGTTGCAATGACAATTCTGAATATATTTCTTGATTTAACAAAATTTAATATTTTCACATTTCAAGATTAAGAAGATACACTGTATAAAAATTAAGGAGCTATTCCCAAACTTGGTCTGTTTTTGCTTTCCTTTAGTTTTTGCCAGCTTTTTCCCTATGTAAAATAATGAATTGCTGTTGCTATTATCTGCAGAAGGGAGGATTTCAATTGAAATTTGGGTTTGGGGATTTGGAATCCCTGGGTTTGGAAAGGAAAGGATTTGTCATCACCGTATAGCTGCTGGCACATCTGTCAGATACATTTAAACCCAGTACTCCCTTGTAGTACATTTAAAATAGTGAGTGGATGGAAAAAAAGCAAATGCTGATGCCATGGTAAGAGCATGACGTAGCTAGAGAATTAACCGGGAAATGAATGGCAGAGGTCCAAACCATATCCAGTAATTCTTAGTAGATTTTATCCTATTTTTTAAACTAATTTCTCTATTCAAATAATTTATTTTTCCCCCTTCATTCAGTCTATTAACTTTCCCAGGCATCAGATTAGCACTTTCAAAGCAGTATCTGACCTGATCTCAATGAAAAGTAGCATTGGTATATATAACAGTGTCTGTCTTTTCCTACAAAGCAAGAAATACTATGCAAATCTAACATGCTATTATAATTTCATAAATAACTGGAGATGTGTATACATTTCTTTATTTCTTTCTGCTATCATGGAACTCAAAGTGACTCATGAAGATTCTCAGGGGGTCTCCAAGCCCCAACCACCCATATGCCTGCTTAACTTCAGCTGTAACACGCACCTTCAGAAAATGCCTTGAAAAACTTCTCAGGGTCCATCTAGACTCATGATGACTCCACTGCATAAAAACTACTAATGTAGAATTCTACTCCACAAAAAGAGTCTTACTCGTAATTAGGGCAAAAAGTGAAAGGGGGAAAATAAACTGCATTGGTGTGTTGTAGAACATAAAGAGCAGTTGATACAATTTGCTTGTGTGGCAATCTTATTTTCCCTACCTGCCCTGCTATAATCTACCAAACAATAGCTGAATAGGAATTGATATGACTATCTAATCATGTGCCATTTCTGTCTGTCCTTTTATTTTCCTAAAAAGGGGAAACAGCTGAGGTCTTCAGGTTTGCCTTTCATAAAATATGTTGAATGTACTGAGCAAATGCTACTAATGACATCTAAAAATGATGAACAGTGTAGTTGTATGAATAATAACCAAGGCAAAGGCAACAAATGAAAGGCAAATGGGGTAAGGAAATCATTTTACATGCTTTGCATATTAACAAGCCACTCAAATTTCATCTCAGTATCAGAAAAGCTTCCGGGGAGGGGAGGGTGGGGGGGACGAGAATCCTCTTGTACTGGAACAGCAGCTAGTAGGGAAGATCCATGGAAGCTTCAGTTTTGATAGCAATCAACCAACAGTTGATGCTTATCAGATAAAATGTGATACTTTTAATATTTGTTTAAAGAATGGGATATGCTGTAAGTCTTCCAAACTACAAAGAGAGATGAATGACTTATAGATTGATAGTCTTGATTATCTGTCTATTGATCATTTAAAAAAAAAAAGATAAAGATGGAGTGCATTAGAAGTGCATTAAATTAGATTTCATGAGGAAATCAAATAGTGCTTGCACCATCTCTTTAAACAATCCCAGCAAGTCGTTTTTCCTAGCATCTGCGTGAACTTGCTCTGAGAAAAAGTATTACTCAGATCCATCAGGAAAAGCTAAAATTAATCCTTAGTGAAGAGTGCATTGGTTGTCAACACGTGCAGTTACAAACATCCTTTTTTCACCAGATCATTACCATCGTATATTTGCACTTATACCTATAGGTCTGTGGATGCTATCACACCTGCCTAATTGCATTCCTCAACAAAGAGAGGTGTCATTTTCCCCTTTAGGTTTAGAAATAATAGGCAAAGTAAAAGGCCATTACAGCTGTGGACTCATTCTCCTATAGTATCACACCTTTGTTTTAGACTAGTGTTACATGGATTTCCTAAAGGTGAATGATAGAAATTCCAGGTGCCCATGAAACCAAACATATTTTAACTATATGAAAAACAAACTATGTAACATTTGCCAGCTTAGTCCAACCTGGTTCCCTCCAGTTATTTTTAGACCACTGTCCCAGAATGACTAACCACTGGTTATGCTGACATGCAAAGTTCAAAATATCTCCAGCGCCTCAGGCTCTGACTGGAAGATGCTGGTACATGCTGGAAGGCTGTAACATGCTGTTTATTGTGTAAATGTATTTGGCAGGTAAGAGTAAATTCCCATTGAAATCAATTGCCCTGAACTTCCTTGGGGCTAACTTTTTACATTGATTTCAAGGAAACCCTTATTAAACTTCGGTTGCCTAGATTCAACCCAACAAAAAAGAGTTCTACTGGAAGTTTTAAGGACATAAGCTACAATCTCCTGAGACTCTTGGTAAGAGAAGAGTATAGAATAGCCAAATCTAACACTTCTGGGTTCAGGTCCTCTAGTATGTACGTATATGGGCTTCTCCCATCCTGAACTAACCACTGTTCAAAAAGATGAACATGGGTAGGTTAGAAACAATGAATTAAACTAGGAAAACTATGGGGTTTAAACCTACCATTATATGAATGCTCTTCCAGTAATGTACTAGGACTTCACTTTGGCTCCTGCACGGATTCCAAATCTGTTCCAGGTGGTTCCCCAGCCTTCCAGGAAAGATTTGTCGTCCAGGAAGCTGTGTGTGTGTGGGGTGGGGGTGGGGATTCATTTTGTCAGTGTTTTCCATTCCATGTCATTATGCATATGGATTTTTTTTATTATTGTGCTGGAGCAAATCAATTTTAACTACCACTTCACCCCAATATCTGGCCAGCTCAGATAAGCTTTTACTTTTCTTTCCTCTACCCTCATTTTGGTCAGCCATGTATGGTACCACCGTTTGGTGCACTGTCCCATAGATGCTTAGGAAGTGTTCAGCTTTCTTCCCTGCAAACTATCTTCCATTGTGAAACGCTTACCTGATGTGAGAACGTTGCATGGAAGTCTGTTGCTTGTCATAGCTGCATAACCCATAGTATCTCCACCACTGTATCCTCATTTGTGATGACATGTGTGAGTGTGTATCTTGAGAAGTCATTCATGAAAGACATGATTTCTCCTGCTGTGGGAATCTTCACTGAGCCACAGATATAACTCTGTAAAAAAGCATGTGTTTTTAAAGGTATTAATAGGGGGGAAACATTCTCATAATTTTGGCTTTGTTATAGCAGTCAGATCCCATAGTCATACGGCAAACTGATGCCTTAGGATCTTTTGCCAAATATTGTTTCGACATGACTCTTGTGCTTTCTGGGTGTTAGTAGCCCAGCCTCTGATGCCATAGGCAAATGCAGTCGTCATGGCACTTGTGGGGCATGACCCTCACCTATTCTTTGGGTCTGTTTAGTAATCTGCAATTGTTCTGGATAAGACTTGTCCTGTTTTGAGCTCAGTAATTATCACACTGGAATTTGTCTGCTCTTAATGGACAGGAACACTCAGTGCATTCGTATATTTAACATACCTGCAGATAGTTGCTTGAACTTAAGACACCTTTCTCAAGTTCTGACTGGGGGTGCTACTCCTTCCCTCTGTGAGGTAGATTTTATTATATAGATCTATCTCTGTAAAAAAATGCTTCTGTCCTTGGTAATAGGAGTTGTGGCTCCCAAATGAATGCACCAGTTTTGGGATAACTTTTCCTGTGATGCTCTGAAACAATTGCTCCACCAGTCTATGACTGTCTCACTGGTTGTGGCCATAGCCTTTTGACCTGATGTCTGTGGAGACCACTTTTGTCGCTGGCTGTTCACACAGAGTAGCGTTTTCTTTAAGCGTCCCTCTTTCTTGCACATGCCCTTGCTTCCCTTCTTGGAACCTTGTTGTCAGTACTTTCGGTGCAGCTTCCCTGTCCCCATAGGCTGTTCCATGCAGTCATTTTTCTCCATTAAAAGTTGCCCAGGAGCCCTTTCTTCAGAAACTCTAGTGCTGGTTTTGCTACAAGCCTTGTTTGCGAGGCATTAATAAAGGCACTGTGTGAATCAAGCAGGAAGAGAAGGGACCGACCACTGTGGCTGCTTTTCCCCCTCTGGTTCCACCACCACTTCCAACATTTATGTAGCCTTGCATTTCTTTTCTTTCCTAAGGCTTATTTGATTTGGTTTCCTCAGAAGATACAGTGTACTATGTTATCATTTTACAGGTATACTTTACTCATCCTTTATGAGAATTCACTGAGTATCTTCCACTAATAAAAGAATGGCTGTCACCTCCTGGCTTCCTTTTGCTTGGAGTACTTCTGCTAGCTTGTTTGTGGAAATTTTCTGTTTGTGAAGCTAGGCCACCTTTTGATAGGGTGTTTCAGCTTTTTATTTCCTCAGAGATATTGACTATGCTTCCTTTCCATGTTCTCAAGGTTCTTATCTAGCTTACTTGCTGGCAGAAGGATTTCTTGGAAGTTTCCTTCTGACCAACACTGCTTTCCATCAGCTTCAGATATCTTGGTCCGCTGGCTGGGCTTTCCAGAAGACCCCTGGGCTCTTGCAGAAGAAGGTTTGCCTCACCACACTTGAGATGTAAAACAACTGCAAGCTTTAAATAAGACCTTTATATTAGCAGCCCCTAAAGACTAAGGAAGTAGGCAAATGTGAAATAAAAAACAAAACTCCAAAACTTACAACCACTAGTAGCTTTTGTACCAGTTATTTTTACCTCCATATAGTGATTTTAACTCCATATAGTGATGTTGCTTAGTCCAGCATGCCCCTTGCATAAATGTGTATCTTCATTAATTATCTTTGAATTTGTTATTGCGAGAGATCAAATTATGTAATCCATTCTCAATGTGTTGATTCCAAATAAATAGGATTACAAACTCATTTTTCTGCAGCAATGCACATGGTTTGCCAAAAGAAAGGAATTAGAGTCCCGCTTGCCAAGAAGATGCATCTTTCTGACTGGGGTTGGCTTAAAATCTGAGGTGTAGGTTACCTGCTTGGAAATTAGAAGCTTAATAACCTTTCATGTATATTTTCTTTCATCAGATAGATCAGGGGATTAATTAGTAGTGTTCCTGGGTTTGCACACAAGCTGATTTCCATGCTGCAAACACAGTCTTGAAGGATTTTATGCCAGACTTCCTCCATATATGTTCACACTTGTTAATGGTAATGCAGATGATAGTACAGCTGCTTGTTGTTTGCGTCCATAAGACAGGAAGGAGGAGGAGGGAGACAAGCAGGAGCAGGAGCAGCATAAATAAATAGGATTAGCTTCCTGGACAGTAGCAGTCTCTGTTTTGGGTGTGATATTGAAATAAGGACAGGGCCGTAGTGAAGGAGAAGGGATCAGCTTGATCCATGAACACTCTCTATGCACTGAAATCATAAGGATAGCCGTGCTGGATCAGACTCAGGATCCATGTAATCCAGCCATCTGTTCGTGCAGTGACCAAACCTACCTCTGATATGTGCACAATGAGCACATGACTGCAATAGCACCCCTGTATTCCCCTGAAACTGATATATTGCCTCTGAGATCAAATGTGTTATAAAGTCATCGTGATCAATAGGCATTTATAGCCTTATTCTCCATGATAATTAGGCTGAAGGGATGGGTCTATATAGTGCAGGTGCAGCAGACACAGGAATAGAAGTGTGCACTGCCTTGCTAGGGCAACCTTGCTTCTTAAGCCCATTCCAAGGCTCATAATCTAAGCCTCTTCCATCACAAGAGGTGTCATGCACCTGCTTGCAAGTTGCTGGGAAACATGAGTGGAAAAGTGCAGTTGCCCATGTCTACCTTATGGGCTTCCCACATGCAGCTGGTAGGCCATGATGTGGACAACATGCTGGGCTAGACAGACCCTTGGTCTGTTTCCTCATGAGTCTTTTTATGTCCTTAGGAAGACACATGGCATCACACAGAAGTGGTCAAACCTTTGACTTCTCACACTTTGTTGTGTTGCAACCTGGAACTGAAATGGCATGGTTACCGTTTGATGCATACCAGCGAACAACACAATGAAGGTGCAAAAAATATTCATTGTGGCACAAAAACTAAGTAGACAAAAGCAAACTGGCACTGGTTGCATGTCTAAGATAATGCTTGGTAGAAGCACCTGTGGCAGTAATTCTAGCTACAAGTCTTCTTGCGTAAATCTCTATCAGCTTTGTGTATCTGGATCGTGCCACGACAAGCTGATCTGGCTCTATCGAGCCTGACAGGGATCTTTAGTGAACAAGCATTTTCAAATCTTGGCACAGATTGCTCAGTATGGATTTTGATATGGGCTTTCACTAGGCCATTCAAAAGCATCTGGATTCTTGTTATCTGTCCAGTGTCCTGCTGTAACATCAGCCTCTGACCCAGTCCTGGGCCCCTTTAGACCGAAACAGATTTTTCACTAGAATTGGCTTGAATTTGGTTCCATCCATCTTCCCTTCAATCCTGCCCAGTTTTCCTGTTCTTGGCAAAACGGAACAACCCTGTAACATGATGGGGCCATTACCATGCTTCATCATGGGGATGACATTCTCAAAGCAATGAGCACTGTTGGCTTTGTGCCATATGTGCCATTTTGCAGCAAGACCCAAACATTTAACTGTGGACCTTTCTTTGCTGTGTCTCCCATATACCTATTTGCGAACTAGGATTTCTTTCAGCAATGATATTATGCTTGTCACTCTTCCTTTAAAGCCTGGCTTTGTGGTGCAAATGGGCATTAGTTTTCCCATGGACAGTTTCTTCCATGCAGATCTCTTCAGCTCATTCAGAGTACTATTGGCTTCTTGGTACCATTGGCTTCAGAGCTTCGCTTACCTGGTGATTGAGTTTTGATGGATGTCAGAGTTGTGGCTGAGCCATATTCTTTCCATTTAGTAATAATGGGTTTGATAGTGCTCCAGGGATGTTATGATTATACTTTGGCATTTGTTTTTATCACCCAACCCTGGTGAGTACTTCTGCATAACTTTATCCTGGAGTTGTTTTGATAGCTCCTTGGTCTTCATAATGCTGTTCGTTTAGATATGCTTTTCAACAAATTCTGGAGCCTTTCAGAAATGGGTCTATTTAATTCAAAGTGGAATCTAGTACAATACACATTGGATGTATGGAGGCATTGGATTGCACCAGTGGAGGCATTGGATTGCACCAGGGCTTGTTTGGACGTATCACAGAAAAAGGAGTGGACACCTACATATCATCAAGCGCCAGCTTGTTTTTGTTTACTTAATATTTGTGCCACAATAAAAAATACTTGGGACATTCACAATGTTGACTATCTTGCAAACATCAAGCAGTAACAATACCAATAAAATATATTTCAATTCTAGGTCACAACATAACAAAATATGAAGAAGTCAGGTGGGTGAATACATTTTGAAGACATTGGATGCATGTGTGTACATGCCACATCACATGCAATGTTTTGCATCTGATGTGCCAAACCTAAGGCTTATTGTAACTTCCTACCATATACGGAATTATATAGAGGATAATTGCTTAAACCAGCTTAGTCTTTTTTGTCTTGTTTACCAATGTTCAGTAAAAACATTGCTCTTTTTTCGAGTTAAACCAGAAGTCTCTTTCCCCCTCATTACGGACAATTCATTATAGTATTTCAGTTTCATGCTGAGTTATTGTCTTCATGTCACAAACGATTGTGGCTTTTCACATGAAATCAACAATAGGAAAAACCATAAAGCTATTCTTTGGGCAAATATAATTGAGCATTGTATTTAGAAGAAACACAAAGGGTAAGTCACAAATGAACAAAGCCAAAGGCAAATTAAAACAAGGCATTCGTATTGCGAGCAACATTTGCAGCTGTACATTTTGACAGAAGCATTACCCATAATTTTTAATGCTTTGGCTCCACAACTGAAAGAAAAGTGGGAAACACTTCAGAAAAATTCCATAATGCATTGTTATAATATTTTATTGTTTGCTAAAAATACATGTGCTTGCATTGCAATAAGCAATTTCCTTCTTTATCTTTTCTTGCCTGTAGCAAGCATGTGTGAAGACTTATCCATGTCAGTGTTAGAGTTGGATCCAGTGTTTGCTTCCGCCAGCAGGAGCACTCCCTGAGTGCAGTTACATTCAGGATACTCCAGCCAGTGGGAAGATTATTTCTGCCACTTCCTCACCCACTGCAGGTCCTAACACTACTTTCACAGGATTCACCAATTCTCCAGAGAAGTTTCTGGGAGGACAGAAGGGGCTATAGAGGGAGAGGGGATTAGCCAAATATGTCCCCACTCACCCACTGACCCACCTGCAGAAATGCTGCATTACATCAAGAACATTCCTTTTCTGAAAGGAACTTTTCCACTTGCAGAAGACAAGGACTGAGTCCAAGCCGTAAAATCTGGGGGCTGCATCCACTCTGAGCTAGTTGCACTTTGGTCCCACTGAAATCACTGTGAGAAGCTAGCCATGCCTTTGAGTGCTTTGTAATATGTAGACCCAAGTCTCCATTTTCCCTGAAAAGGGGGACAGGATTGGAGATGAAGGACACCTTTACATCTTTGTCGATGTAAAGGAGAGATCTTCACCCCCACTGCCACCATATTCAGTTAGCAAGGATTCTCCAAAGGCTCTAAATAGTCATTTCAGGCATCCCATGCAATGTCTGACTGGTTTATATTAGATTTGTGTTTGTTTTTAATATTTTCTACATCATCTCACAATCAGGGGAGGCTGTTGATATCTGGTCAGTTGGGCTCCTCATCCATTGCA
>NW_025335268.1:42678334-42700226 GCF_004798865.1 Varanus komodoensis | reverse complement strand
AAAGCTCAAAATAAAAGGTGCAATGCATCAGGAGACCCACTGACATCATCACCACCACCACCACTTCCAATTGTATTTATCTCCCACATCACCAACCTCTCCTGCCTGGAATCCTCAGTGAGGAAAGGATGAGTTATACACTTTAAAATTAAATAAATAGTTATGGTGATATAAGAGGTGGAAGAGCACTGATAGGAAAACAGTTCGGAAAGAATGATACTTGCTTCATGCTGGTATGAGTGGGATGCAATCCTGCCCTCCACAAAATCATGTGGAGCAATAGGTGAACAGGACTATTGTGGCTCAAAAAATGTATTTTGAGTGAACACTTTCCAATTAGAAGGCATTATGCTTCTCTCTTCCTGCTCCCTCCTCTGTCACACCCATGCACCACCCCCCCGCCCCAAGGATTTTAAGATAATAGCTTTATTTTGGTCTATCCTTTGGTTGAAGCTTATCAGTAAACCATTGCTAGTTATTTCCTAAATACTGGAACTATAGATTTATGACACTCTGGAAAAACCCTGGAATGATCAACTCTCTCACTCACATATACACTGTTCCTTCTAACTCATTCCTATTAAAAGATTGAGCAGATGTGTATAATTGTTGACCCACCGTGAAGACTGCATTGGTCATTTTTGTGCCTATCATATTGCTGGCTTCAATAATCATTAGTTTTCTCTCTCCTCCTCCTCTCCCCCTTTAAAACATCATTTTCAGAACCTCCAATATGCATTCCTGTCTGAAACCTTGGCAGATCCTGGCATTCAGTGTTGGCAGCACTGGATTAGATGGACCACTTCTCTGACTTATTCTAAGGCAGTTCTGAAGTTCTTAGCCCCTGTCATCTCCAGACAAGCCTGGGGAAGTTTCCTCTCTGGAAGCGATCAGGATGGAAAGCAGTGCTGAGGCAGATAGACTAATGATTTAGAGAGCAACATCGTAGAGAAACATGACAGCTCATGAGGATGTCTGTAGCTCAGAGACAGAGCACATGCTTTGCATGGAGATGATCTTTTCTGAAAGGCTTGCGTCTGGAATTGCCCAGTCTTTCCTCTCCACCATAGGCCCCATTCCTCCCCAGATCTGCTCCAGAAGGACCCCTCCCCAAACCATCTGGCACAGATTTGCGGTGGGGAACTGCATGGGGAGATGAATCCCTTCAGCAGTCATTTCCAGTCTTCCTGTTGGAAGGGCAGGACTGGATCCAATACGTTATTTCAGATTTCATTCTTCTCTTTTTACAATTTGGATTTCTCTTCTCTATCAACATACCAGTTTCCTCTCCTAATTATATGTCATGTTCTGAGAAAATAAGTATTTCAAATGATTTATTTTCCTGCTTTGTTTTACTTTTCACAATCATAAAAACTCCATGCTTTTGATTCACTTTGGCATGGATTTCTGCCTTTTTTCCAAGAAGTGAAATAACTTTCATTTTAATCAACTTTTTTTTTCAATTCTTGGTTCTTGAGCACAATTCTGTTTGAGAGCTTTAATAATAATCATTATTAAATACAATGCTTTGCATAATAAAACTAAATAACCACATAAAAAGTGTAGATGGGGCTCGGAAAGTTATCTCAGAAAGAAAATTGTTCTTGTTCCTCCCTGAATGTCATCTCCACTTTGTGCCTTTAATCCTTAGCTTATAAAAAATTTATCATGATGTGTACAAAATGAAGAAGACATTTTACTTTTTCTTCCATAATACTAGATTCTGGGGTTATCCCATGAAGCTGATTGGTAGGACACTCTGGGCAGATAAAAGGAAGGATTTCTGCACACAATGCATTAATTAAACTTTAGCATTCATTTGTAGTGGTGGCCTGCAGTCTGGATGCCGTTAAAGGAGAACTGGACATATTCATGGAAAAGGCTATCAGTGGCTACTACTCCAGATAGCTATATGCTGCCTTAAGTGTTAGCAGCTCTGTGCTTCTCCAGCCCTTTGGTGCAAGTGTTTTGGTACACTCGTGCCCTTTTCTGGGTCACCTGCGGGCTGATTAGCCACAGTGTGAACAGCATGCTGGAACAGATTATCTTGTCTGTGCCAGCATGGTCCTTTCTGTGTTCTTATACTCTAATGCAAGTGGGAAACCAAGGAAGAATCCCCCACCCTTTGGTCACAAAGCTGCTTCATTGTTATTAAATACTTAAAATAATTCTGCTCCTCACTTCAGTATTGTTATTCCCAGATGATAGGCACTTTCTACCCTGAGGCTCACAGTCTATGTTTGTATCAGAGATCTACTGGGAAGAAACAAGGGTGCAAAAAGTAGCACATGTGATCTATAATGGTCCCCCACAACAGTGTGGTACAGATTTCCTCACTCTAGGGGAAAGTGGAAGTAAAATGAAGGGCTGACTGATGACAGACTAATTCGGATATTTTCAATTGATCTCCAGTATCCTTTAGGCCCCAGCAGGAGGATGTGGTTCTTGATATTTCTTCCATGTTGGCAGCTAAAAATGTGTTCTCATGAGAACTCCAAACCAAATGACTGCAATCTATTGAAAAACCCACAGAAGTAATCCTGCCTGCTTCCAGATTAAGACTCTTCTCTGAGCTGAAACAGATAAATGGAGAGAATGATGGCCAAGCCTTCAGAAACCACAGGTCCATCTGTTTGTCTGTAATTGCTTCATATGAAGGATGGAAGAAAATTTAGGACTGGGTTTAACTGTTTCTCCCTGTTCAGTTCCATAATTTGTTTGATGCCTAGATATTCCTTAAGGGGAAATTATGGGACCACAAATTAGTTCCTAAGTGTTGATATTTGCTTTATCTCTATTAATTTCTCTCTTAAAACCATTGAGCAGCTGAGTAAGAGAGAGGGGTTTGTGGGAATCTTAGGGACCCAGTAATTTTCACTACTTCACTGAGTTATGCCTAGACCATTACAAGCCTTATGCCTAGGCCAAGCATTCAACATTTGTACTTGCAACTGCTTTCACTGCTTTTCAGAGGAACATGGAACCAAACTCTATGCATATTTACTCAGAAATAGCACAAATCTTGCTAAAGGCTGTGACAGGATTTCAGCTTTATAAGTGCAAATAACCTTCACTGAACTGGGGCGCCTGAAAACTAGCAGAACTGCTTCACAGACTTACAAAGAAAAATTCACCCATGCTGTATTATTTTTATCATTTTTAATTGTTGTTACATAGAAACATCTCATATCTGCAGATTGACAACATTTACTGAACCACAATAAGAAGACTATTAGAAAACGCAACACACTATTTGAACCAAAACACCATTTCAGAATGGTTTTAGGGGTAATGCTAAGTCACAAATATCATGCTGCATGGAAGCCCATTTGTTTGCTCACATTACTTCAGACAAGTTTTTACAAAGCAGTGTGTTCAAGATGGACTCCTTTCCTGTCCACAAGGAGCTATACACATTCTTTTCACAGATGACACATTAACATTCATGGGTTGGTTGGTGGAAGTTTTGTCTTCTGCCAAGAATGGAGACTTTCAGCCTTCCATAAGCGCATTCCACTTTGTCATGCTTTGCACCATTTTAAGCCATGCTTGATTAGTTGTGGCTGCCGGGCACAAGTTGCTCATGCCACACAAAAGAAGCTAGAAAATATGACTGAACACCATTTTTTCCCTTTAGGACACCATCACAAAACCACTTCTGTACCAGGAAGTTTCTGTAACATCCTATGGTTGCTGCTATGCATATGTAGTTGTGATGATGAGGATGATGAGATGCTTTATTTATTATTTATTTAGGAAGCTTCTATGCCGCCCCATTCGCCGAAGCCTCAGGGCAGCTCACAATAATAAATAAATAAACACCATATAAAAACAACATAATTTGAGTCGACCTGGCCAAAAAACAAAACAAACAAATAAATAATATTAACAATTAAAATAACGTTTGACTAAAAAGGTCTTCACCTGGCACCAAAAAACGAATAACGACGGCACCAGGCGGACCTCTCTGGGGAGCGCATTCCATAGATTGCTTTATGGCTAACGTTCCCTTTATGTTAGTGGAAATGTAGCAGCATTGCAGTTATTTTGTCCCAGTCATGGCTCTTCCGAACCCATCATATACCTCTGCAAGGCCCATCCCTTCACAGAGAGCATGAACATCCAGAAAGGGTCAACTACCTGGCATGTATGCTCCACATGATTGCAATTCCTGTGTGATCCACTCGGATAGTTTTCCTTTTCCAAATGTCCATGACAACATATGGATACTGTGGGGTCAGTGTGCTCTGTCACGGACAAGACTATGTGCACTGGGAGGCAGGTTGGAGGAGTATCTATTCGCAGCACTTCCTCTCCTGCTAGATCCCCACATCCAAATGGCCTTCAGGCTGATTTGAGCAGTCCATATTTTCTCCCTACAGGGCCAAAAGCAGTGCAGGGTGGAGGCAAGTTCAGAAAACTGACAGGGATAGAAGACAAAGATGCCCTTGCTTATGCCCTAATGGGAAAATGTATCCTGGTCAGCTGTTCTTACTTTATAAAGAGAGCTACCCATGTAATTTCAGCCTGCTCCCTCCATGGTCACCATCTTCAGCCATTCCATCAGGATGAACGGAAGGAAATGAGAGAGGGAAGCAGGACCATTGCTCCAAACCTACTGTTATAATTTCCCACCGTCTTCCCCATTCTTTTTCCCGTGTACGTCATCTGTTTTTAGAGTGTAAGCCTGTGGACAGGGCCTGTCTTGTTCAAACTAGTTACTCCTGGGATGGGCAGTATCATAAAAGTCCTTCAAAGACATAAATAAATACCAAGAAAGGTCACAGCTGGGGATCTTTTGTGAGCAAGAGAATGTGGGACAATCTATCAGAACACAGGAAATTAACAAAAGGATTTAACAAGGTTCCAGCTGACACTGCTTGTCTGGTGGGTTGGTTTTGTTCTGTTTTTCGTAAAACCTTTAAAGGCATGATAAATTTCATGGACAATGAAGTGACCAGAGTGATGACACAAGAGCCACTATCTAATAGTATGCTTAAACTTTGATGCCAGCAGTATTTGTACCAACTCATCCTTAATGATTTAGTAATAAACCACCACAGAGGTTTCTCACTGATCCCCAGTTTTATGGCATAAAATTATATTGGACAAATAATGAGTGTGCCAGCTGCAGAAATCAAGTGGCAAAGTACAATCACGAATGGTATGATGTGAGTTTCTATACAATGCTCATGCAAGTCTCTGTGGCTGTTCAGTGTACTCACACCACTGCTTCACTGAAGATTTATTTACCCGTTTAGTTCTTAAATTTCTATGCCACCCAATGGCCAAGTTCTCACATTGCAATATATACACACTTGGCATCTCAGCGTGCATAGTGGATGATAAGAATGGGCCTTTGTGACATATTTGCCCTAACATAACCCTGCACTCTAAGCCCTCCTTAGGTGTCCATCCTCACCATCATAAGGGGTGGCCAGGAAACCAGCATGTAACTTCTGCTGCTGCTTCCCCACTCTAGAGCAGGTTCAGTGCTTTACATCTTTCCTGTCCAGGATGCAGAGGGTGGCAGGCAGGTGGCGTAAGGGATGCCCATGGGGAAGGCAAGACCTGTGAGTGCACCCTTGTCATCTCCCCCTCATGCAGTAGGTAACACATGAATATCACACCTAGACGGAGGTGATTGCGTAACCTGGGCAGATAATCCTAATTCATGTTCCTAATTTGTCAGTACCACTTAACGCAACCCTTCATAATATGTTCATGTGCTGTTTGCATATACAGAGCTTGAGCCATCTCCAATGCACAAAGTCGGTGACCCAAATCAAGAGGACTTCCGCATCTTCATCCAACATACCTATTAAACTCAGTGGAGCATGAATAAGCAGAGCTATGTGAATCTATACCCTGATGTGCAGGCAGATTAGCAGATCTTCTTTGTTGGACTGGGAGGACAGTGTTTTGTAAAAGGATCTGACTCAGTCACAGAACTTCCAAAGCATTCCCAACTAGAAAACGTAATTTCAGGAAATCAGTGCTTTTTCGTCTGAAGAAACAACACACCATTGACATTCCTGATCTTAGTGCATCCTTGTCACTTATGTACAGCAATTCCAGTCAAACATTAATTCCTCAACAGGTATTAGGAGAGGGAAAATATCCCTAGTCCTTATTAAACCAATGTGAAGATAAATTAATACAAGTTCATCCCTAAACCATGGGATCTGTGTTAAGAAATTTAGGCAAGCAACACCATTGATAGTTAAAAGCAACTTATCCCAAGCTCAGGTGTGCATCGATTAAATCACAATGAAGCATCTTGTTTGGGGTTATGCCCATTCAGCAGTGTTGTCATGGCAACAGTGTTCCTGGCATTGTTCTCCACAGAAGTCATTCGAATGGCTGAGGAACTGTTCAGGTAACTGGCAGATCTTGGTTGATGTGGCATCAAGTGACAGCAAAGCTGGCTGTTGAAATGCCGCCTAAAGCTCTCGCTGAGGAAATAGAGAGCAAAGGGGTTGACGCATGAATTGCAGAAGCTGAGCACTCGGGCTACCAAGGTGATGATCATGTGGCCAAGTGATGGGTCAATCTTTTTGTAGTTAAAGGACCGATACATGTACAGTACATGGGTAGGCAACCAGCATACAGCAAAAAGGCCAACGAAGACTAATACAATTTTGGCCAGACGCTTTCGAGTTTCCATCTAGAGTAATAAAATGAGCAAAAACAGCTAGTCACAAGAAATTGAACGGTTCCATGGCAAAGACCTGATCAAACCAGAGAACATTAGGTTCTCCGGCAACTTTCACAATGTGTTCATGTACAATCCAAAAAAGTTCAGCACAGCGGGAACTTTTACACTAATTCATTCTCAGATGCTTTCATGTACAGATTGTTGTTCTCACAGCATTGGGCCGCACATGCCTTGACAGGGCAACCAACTCTCGATCTTACCAACAGCGTGTTGAAAGGGAAACAGATGGCCAACTTTCATTCAGCTCTTCCACCTAACCCCAAGCAGGTCAGAGATCACCTTCTGCCAGCTGTCTGTTGAACCGCTTTCAGACCGAATGCGATTCTGAAGAAGAATTTTGGAGGCCACATTGGGGCAGGGGCGGAGGAGGAAGGAGAAAACTAAACATTTCATGGAGCTTAAAGCTCTTATTGCCAGTAACTAAGCCTTAAAGAGGGACTTAGACCATTTAGAAGGGGGGGAAATGCTGTAAAGCCAATAAACTGCCAAACTGATGTCTGGGGAAAGGGGAAGGAGCAGGGTGAACTGAGGAAATGGATTGGGACTCTCAAAAGACCAGATGTAGCCCCTGGGCCTGCAGTTCTCCACAGCAGCATGATTTGCACAATGCTGTGATTCAGCAAGGCTACCCAGCCATTTCCGAGTGTATGATGAACACCCAGAAGAATAGAAAGAATAGATGACTGTCAGGCAGAAATGTCCTTCTGTCGTAGGGCTGCAGGTGCTTTGCCCTTTCTTCCCCATCCTCCCTCACTGTCAGCTGCACTGACTAAAGCTGATGGGAGCTGTAGGCCAATATATCTGCAGGACCACAAGTTGCCCACCGCTGGTGTAATAGAATATCCCTTTTCTAATTTACCAAGAACAGCTTCAGTCCCTTGGGATGACTCATGTATTTCACATTTACAAGGTAGTTCTTCTGGTCTAATGCAACACATCATATTAACTATAGCCTTGGATACACTATGTTTGTTAATCTGAGAAGCAAATTACAATTACCAATTGTAATTGTCAAAATAGATTATACTGAAGCAATTTCTCTTGCAAGCAAGAGCATTGATTTTGGTGAAACTTGTTTCTGAATAAAAGTACTCAAGACTGCAGCACATAATAGTTATGTGTAAATTACCTGCAGTCCACTGGTTTGTACTCTATTTCAATCTTCTCCTTAGTGCTGCATAAGTTGCCTACTGCTTCTGTAGATAATGCTATGTTTTATGACAAACATGACAACCATATATACCATTCATATTAAACATTGAATCTAAATTCACAAAAAGCAACAATTAATGTATATCTTATTATTGGCTAGGCATAGGGTAAGTAAAGGATAGAATATTGACAGATAAGTCTAGCCAGTCTATTATTCAGTTAAACAAAAGGGACTCCTCCTCCTCCTCATTATTATTATTATTATTTACATTTCTACACTACCCATAATCATAGCTCTATTGAATTTGCATCCCTCATTGCTCCTTGGGAACTCAAGGAGGCATACATAATCCCCCTCTTCTTCTCACCTCACAACAAGAACCCTGTGAGGTAGGTTGGACCGAGAGTCCATGACTTAACCAAAGTCACCGAGTGAGCTCCATGGTTGAGCAGGGACTAGAACACAAATCTCCCAAGTCCCAGTCCCAGGCTCTTAACCACTTGGAGGCTCCTATGTGCCTCCTAAAACCATATAGAAACTGTGGTAGATTCTGAAGAACTATTGTCCTCATATGACAAGGCAACTTAGATAATGGAAAAGAGAAAAGGGTTCTAGTTGCAGACTGTTACAGAAAGGTATTATACAGTTTCCACTACCTGAGGGCCTAGTTCCCCAGCAGCCCCTCTGTCTGCAAAGGATATCACAGTTCTCCATCAGCTTCACTGACTTCCCATTGAAGTCCAGGCCCAATTCAAGGTGTTGGTGATGACCTATAAAGCCCTTAACAGCTTGGGTCCTGGTTACCTGAAGGAGCGCTTACATCCATATATGCCTGCCTGCCCCTTGAGATCTACGGGAGAGGCCCTTCTCCGGGAACCCTCTGTGAAGGAAATTAGGAGGGTGAGTACTCAGAGGAGGGCTTTCTCTGTGGTAGCGCCCAATCTATGGAATGCGCTCCCCAGAGAGGTCCACCTGGCGCCGTCGTTATTTGTTTTTCGGCGCAGGCGAAGACCTTTTTATTCAAACATTATTTTAATTGTTAATATTTATTTATTTTATTATTTGGCCTGGGTGACTTAATTTATATCATTTTATAGGATGTTATTTATTTATGTTTGTGAGCCACCCCAAGGCTTCAGAGAATGGGGTGGCATAGAAGTTCCCTAAATAAATAAATAAATTGCAGTTCTTAGATTCTGAGGCCTCCAAACATGAAGATGCTACTACACTGCAGCTACCTCTGTGTCCTTGCAGCTTGAAGTCGCTAAATTGAACAGCTTCCTTTGAGAAAGTATGGAGGCATGAGGTCAACCAGTATGGGCCTAACCAGTCTAAAGAGGGTCAACCTGATACTTAAAGCTCATTCGTGCTTTCCTGTTTGGAGCAACACGAGTTTTTTTAGCTCCCAGTTCCTTGGAATTTTCTGTGGTGCTTGTTCTTGGCTCTTTAGGAAACCTGGCTCCAGTTTGGTTAGAATCAAGTGGAACCTGTCTTGCCATAAGATCTCAGAACTGTAACGCACACCTTTGGAACTCCTCGGAACTCATAGGGCCCAGCATCATTGTGATAGGACTTAAGTGGCTGAAACAGAACAGTTTTATGAAAATTTTATTGTGGGTTCAGTTCATGTGAAATGGTAAAACCTGCCTGGAATTCTGTCTTAGGAAACTATAGTTATTTTTGTTTCCTTGGCATGTACCAAACATTCAACATGGTGGAAATTATTTCCAAAGTCATGTTGATGGAGAAGGGGTTTAGTTGTCAGGGATAATCACAGAACTTTCTGATAACAAATTATCAAAGTTATAAGTAGGAATACCTTAGCACCGATAGCATATTAATACTCTAAAATAAAATCTCAGCTGGCCTGCAGATTTAGGAGATGGATGAGACCTTTCAAGAACATCTCTTAACAAATGTCTTGGTGACTTACCTGTCTTTTAGATTGTTCACTGTATTCTCCAGGTAAATTATGTGCACTCTTAATTAAAGTCCTTGCAATATGGTAATAGTAGATAGAAATGATGGTGAGGGGGATAAGGAGGTATACCAAAAGTATCATCACTGAGTGGATTCTTGGGTGCAAAGCATCCTTCGAGGGATATCGTATACATTCTGTGAAACTGACATTATCTGCATCATTGATATGTGCCACTTCAGAGAAAACCGCTTCAGGAACTGCTAGCAAGATGGAAATTATCCAGATAGCAATTGCTTTGAAACAGGTCCACAGGACTGCATTGGATGTTTGAATATCCATTGGGTTTACAATTGCCTTGTACCTAAAAATATAAAAAGGGAAATGAACATTACTTCTCAAAGAATACAAGCTTTCACTGAAAGGAGACTACTTCCTTTTGAGATCCTTTGGAACCTGTAGTGGCAAGAACATACCAGCTAACAGATACGAGTCTTGTGCTCCTGTTCCAAAGGATTGTTGTCCATAAATATCCATTTTTCATATGTGTTGGAGGGAAAGGGCAGAACAGGGGCAGAGGAAGGAAAAATCAGGGGAGGAAAAAGTAACTGACTGACTGCAATATATTCTAAGTTAGAAAACCATCAAGGGATCTAGATTGACCCTAGTGGGATACAACATCATGCATTGCCATGGAAAGCTACTACTTCTTCTAGAATATAGGCTTCTCCTAGCTATCTTGACTGATATTTATTTGTTCAGAGATACCACAACATCACAGAACCCTGAACATCTTATTGGCACACTTTGTACATTTGCAATGTAAGAAGAGCCATCCTGAATCAGGTCCATCTAATCAGCCATTCTAATTACATCCCAGCAAGCCAGTTGGCTGTGGGAAGCTCACCGTAGGACATGAGTGCAAGAGCACCCTTCTCATGCTCCCCAGTAATGGGTGGCCATAGACACACTGCCTCTGACCCTGGAGGCAGCATAAAACCATCAGGACTAGGACTCATTAATAGCCTTCTCCTCCATGCATTTGTGCCATCCCCCTCTAAAGGTATCCAAATAGGTGGCCATCATTCTGTCCTGTGATAAAAAAAATCACAGTACACCTATGCACTTTGTGAAGAAGCATTTCCTTTTACCTGCCCTGATTCATGAGATGCTCCAGGATTCCAGGACTATGACAGAAGAAAGAAGAAAAGTTTCCCTGTCCACTTTCTCCACACCATGTGGAGAAAGGGGTGCACCCCTTTTGCACCCCTTTATTATGCCTCCCCTCACTCACCATTTTCTCTAAGCTAATCAGTCCCAGTCACACACGGGAGAGTTGCCCCTTGCCCTTGATCCTTTTAGTTGCTCCTTTCTCTACCCTTTCCAACTCAACAATATCCTTTTTTAGGTGCAGCGACCAGAATTATACAAAGTATTCCATGTGTCGTCACAGCATGGATTTGTATACGGGGAGCATAATCTTGAAAGTCTCCTTTCTGCATTATGCCCAAACTGGAGTTTGCCTTTTTCATACCAGCTACACACTGGATTGACATTTCCATTGAGATGGCCACCAGAAGCTCAAGTTCTTTCTAGTTTAGTCACAGCTAGTATATGCCAATCAAAACATACAGGAACTATGTATTGGAAGGGGCATTGTACCAATATGCATCACTTTACATTTGTTTAGATTAAATCACAATTGGCACTTTCCTGACCATTCTCCTCATTTGAAGAGATGGTTTTGGAGCTCTTTGCAATTCCTTTTTGTTTTAACCACCCTAAATAGTTTGCAATTATTGAGCAATCAGCAAACATCTAACTTCTAATTTCAGAACTTAGTGGGATCTGTCCCTCATTCACTGACTTCCTGTCATTCTCAGCCCAGTCTTAGAGAGTGAACTGAAATGAAAGAAAGTCCATGAAAGCTCACAGAATGAAGGTTATGCTACCAGCAGTCTTCTTCCATATCACATGCGTTTATATCATACACTCTCTGCTTTTGTTAACCAGTTACAGTGTCTCTTCTTATTCCATGACTACTAATGCTGACTAGGGATGATGGTACTTAGAGTTAGCAATATGTGAAGAATCTGGTACTACCTCTTCACCACCAAACATCTTTTGACAGCCTTTCCACCTCTAGGTCTGTGTGTGTTTTTTACATCACAGAACATAACTTCACATAGGCTTGACCTTCTGCACTTCTTACTTTAGAAATGAAGGCTACAGATCTGAAGTGCCATTGAACACAGTGGGACTTACCTCTGAATAATATGCATATGTAAGATTTCCATCCTACCATCCCATTTACTTGGAAATAAGCTCCACCTCACATCAGTGGTTCTCCCTGCCCCACTGACTGTCCAGATATAATGACTGCCGAGGCACCTGGAGCTGAAGATTTGGCCCTTTTATTACCCACTATAACCATGTACACCTTCTTGAGACTGCACAGCAAAATGTTTGCAATGTTCATGAGCACCGCTGATGTCACTACTACTGTTGACACTCGACTTGCATCAGGATATTGAAATGCTGCCATCTACTTTCCCTCTGCATAAAAATGTATTGTATGGCATGTTGACCCTGGCTGATCCTTTAATTGGTCCTTAAGGGCATCGATTTTAGCTCCACATTACAGAGATACACACACTCACTCTCCCTCTTTCAACTCTATCCTGGCAAGTGTATTGAAAACTATTTGTTTTCAGCCCTCCAGCTGCCAGTGCCTTTGAGCTTTCTACAAACAGCTGTGATTAATGACTGTCCAGGAATTTGAAGCTGGAGACTTGTTCTTTTTACTAACCATGTATTAACCAAGAAGCATGTTGATTAGATTAGGAAATCCCCTTTGTGAGTCTAAATCCTTTGGTAAATCTAGACAAGTCTTTGCTGATGGCCGCACAAGAAGAAAAAAAATAGGTTCTGGTATTTCCCAAGTTCGCAGGAAAAGGTTCAGATGGTATACATCCATATTTTTGACATCTGCAAAGCAGTGCGTGGATACAATTCCTGAGTCTAGGCCCAGATTAATGTAGTTCTTAAATACTTTGATTTTAATGAGCAGAAAAGCCTGATGCTTAACTTGCTTGGTGCTAAAAATCTCACTGGAGGTATCTTAAGGGCTAAAGAGAAAACACTCGCATTCAGATAATGGCATGTACCATTTCATCAAGCTTTCATAAAAGGCTCTTGTTTGACCATAGATGTAGCAAGCAACTGTGCAGACTCTTACATCCAGGAGCCCCATTTAGGAACAGCAAGGGAGCTGCCATGTAACTGTATTTCGGGATCAACCATGATTCTTCATCACAAATACTGCCATTTCTGGTCAACTCGCTTCTTCTGGCACTGAGTAACTATTATTAGATATAATCATGTAGGCCAGTATTGGGTTTGCAACCCATGGGCATGAATTCCTTTGATTAAAAAAGGAGGGTGAACTTTTCGACTTCTATCAAATGCTTGCTGATTTGATCATTATTAGAAGGTACACAAAATGCTTCAGTATATTGAATATTTGTCTGTTACACTGTGATGTGTCTCAAAGGACAAAATTAGATAGAAATTTCATATCTACACTCCTGGCATGCCTAACTTTTAAATAGTTAGAATGGGCAATGCAGGCGATTTGCATTTTAATCCTATGGCTATACTATGGAATGAGTTTAAAATGCAAAGCTACACATGCTCAGAGTATTTCTTTAGTGTAAGCTTTTAATGTATTTCTTTTGCTTGCTTGTTTTTGTTCAGACATATCAATGATAGAAACTGAAATATGGAGTGGTGAAAGTTGGAGTGATGGGTGGAGAGAAGAGAAATACTAGTGGTGTTTGCTCCAACTGAAGTAATCTACATGGCCATCTAAAGTCCTTCCCTGTAAGGTCATTAGGGCCAGACTCTAAATTTGCCTGGCTGCTTGTAGCAGCCTCTTGTACAGGCTGCGCAATTTTCTTCATGGTGCTGCAAGTGAACAACGCACAGGGCTGCATGCAGAATATCTGCAGTGCTGTAGAGACAGCCATCTAAATCACATGGGGAGTGGCAACAGATTAATGGCTCATCAGCCACCCCACACAGCTGTTTGCAACAAAGTGAACCCCAGAGGGCAACCACAACGTGCTGCCAAATCTTAGCAGGACTTTGATTGCTACTTTCATGCGCAGGAGGTTTCCCCTCTCCCGGGGTGGCAGGCTACACTGGAGTCTACATATTTCAGGCAAGGAATGAAAAATATTTCAGTCCCTCGAGATTCCCATAAGTTAATGTTTCTCCAAACACCACTAAAAAGATCTCAGGCTTTTGCTGGCTGTGTTCACAAGCATTTCCAATTGCCTCAGAATGAATCAAGATCCTGCCTCTTGAGCCAGGCATGTTCTGATAAGCCTGACCAATGATTATCTCTTCCAGACACAATTATTAGCAAAGAAGGGCAAATCCACATATCGGTTTCTTGCACACTTAAATGACTGAAGGGAGAAAGGCCAGTGGGCTTAGGAAAGCTGGTTTCCTCACCATTTGTCCTCATAATCCCACTGCTTTCAAAGAACCAATCTTCCCTGTTTCCTCTTAAAACCTGGGGGCAAATGCATGAATGAAAACATTGCTATGAGAGAAAGTGTCTGTGGGATATTAGAAAACGCTTCTGGCTATTGCTCTGATCAGAGATAGACTTGGTATCAAATAATATTTTTGCTCTTTTTTCTCTTTTCATAGGGTCATCACTAGTATGAAGTACCAGAAGTAACAGAAATGCCTGCAACTTTTCATTCTTCAATGGAGGATTCCATTCTCTAAGTCCACTGGCCTAATCATGCCATATAGAAAATCTTCCCAATCTTGTGTCCACGTGACTTTAGAGAGAGAGAGAGAGAGAGATTAGATCTGCATGTAATGTGTTTAGTTCAAGTATCTAGCATATTCAGAACCCTAAATGCAAGCTTGTTCTCCAAGTGCGACTGTGGATCTGGATCGTTATGCAGCCAACACAGCGTCAAGGATGCCCAAGAGGAAGGTATTAGGTAATTCCAAGTTTGGTTTGCAGAATTAAAATAGAAATCAATTAAAAAGAGGAGGTACCCACCCACCTATCTCACCCACCCCCACTACAGGCAAAAAAAACCCCCCAAACCCATTCACTAAGACTAAGCACACTCAAGCTGTTCCCAATTAAAACTGGAATGGAGCACCTTGACAGAGGACATGACTGAAGCATTCCCCTTGCAAAAGTCTTAGTACAGAAGGGTTTTTATGAGTAAGGATGTGCCTTCATTCAACAAAAACCTTAGCAATTATAAGTGGAGGCAATTGAGGGGAACAATGATTATGACTAAGGTTTCAACTTCCAGGCTACCTATCTGCAAACTTCTTATAGAACCTAAGGATTATTTTGAAGCATACTAATTTATTTCCAAATAAATACATTTTTCAGCAGGACATTTTTCAACAAAAAGTATTATGCAACCATGATGCAACCATGCTATCAAGAGGAATGAAGTTTAGATCTCCATAGCTGATCTGGTTCAAGTAGCATATGTTAGATTCCATCTGCAGGCAGCTTCTGTTTGGAGCGATGCTTCTAGTCATATTAGAAGGTGGCATTCACATTATGTTTGAAATAGGATTGAGTCCAAAGCACCCTTTTAGTTTTGTGAATTTTCATAATACCCTTTCCAATTACATCCAACTTATCCTCTAATTGTCTGTTTTTCCTAATTTGTTAAATGTTTTCTTTTCTTATCAGTTACTTGTCCCCGGCTGTTTCCTCTGTTGCATACCTTTGAGGAAAATTCCTTCTCTTTTTACAGACTATTTCGAATTCCTGTGTATCTGTATGCCCTTTTCATCTCCCTATTGGCAACATGACTCCACAGACAGGTAAAATCATAGAATGCCACTAGCTACATATGACTAATACAGTATGAAGTTTGTTTTTCATCTTTTATCAGATAGTCTTCTCAAGTTTCAAGGAAGGGATACTGCATATTATGAACTAAGGAAAGCTTGGTTTACCATAAGAAGAAAAGATGCTACACTGCTGTTTTGATGCTCCTCATATGACAACACTGAATATTCCTCAAACAAACAACCTTGGTAAGAGCCTTACATGACTTCGCTCCTTGCTTTTTCATAGACATCCAAATGAAGAATATATGCATCGAAGATCAGTTTTGAAGACCACACCTTTTCCAATGTACATACGACTGGAAAAATCCATTCCACTGGTAAGTTAGGAAAGACTCAGGCTACTGACACTCCCCATTTGTCAAAGAAAAAGCTGTGTTCAGTGTAATTCTATACAGATTTACTCAAGAGTAAATCTTTTTGTATTCAATGGGGCTTACTTCTCAGTAGACATACCTATTATTAAATTGTTCTATCCATCTGAAACCTTCATACCTGCCACAATTTTGCTTTGTAATATTGAACAGCAAAAGCATACTGGACACCCTGAGCAGTTTGTAACAGCTTTCTCAGAGCTGAGTGGGATTATGGCTTCTGAGTGTAATTGAAGTTCATGTTTCTCCCTGTTACTGAAATATCTTGTGAATAGGTATGTGTGTGCATCCTTACCACTCATTTTACGCCTCTCCCTTCACTTAGGACACCCTTCCCATCCTGTTGGCTTTCACATGCATTGGATCCAAATGCTGATCATCCCCAGTCAGTCTGGCCATTGGCTGGGAATAATGGAAGCTGTAGTGCACACTCCTGGAAGGCACTGGTTGGGGAATGAATGCATAGAGCATGGTAGATGGCAACATCCAACACTCTTGATCTAGTGCTGCTCTGCTATGCTGGAAAAGCATAGAACCCACAAAGGAATTCCAAACACATGGGGGGGCCATGGCTCAGTGGTAGAGTTTTGCATGCTGAGGGTCCCAAACCCTGATAATGTTAGAAAAATCCCTTCCTGAATCCGTGAGCTCAGCTACAGTGGGTTGAATGGACCCATACTCTAACTCATTCTAAGGCACCTTCTTGAGTGCACAAGATGTGTTTTCAGGGCTTATCCCAGAACAATTATTGTCTTGAGGTTTGTACTCAGTGTACTTTTGTACTGAAGATACACAGGGACTGGTGGACATCCAGTACAGCATTGCAGAGATGCCCATTCATTTTTCTTCCAAACTGCCTGCTCCAGACCTGTATGCCTTTAGACAGGAAGAGTCTTAATGGGGAATGCTGGAAGTTGTGTGGGGGGAGGGGATGTCTAAACTTGCATAGCATTGCACCACTCGGCTCCATTTAATGCCTTAAAAATATCAGAGGGAAGGCAGTTTCCAAAAAAGAGACTGTGCTACATGAAAGCAACATTTCTTTTATTTGTGAAGATTACTTTGCTTCCAAGTAAAGCCTTAGGAGCCAGGTTTAGGAAAAGCTAAGCACGTCCATATATCCAATAGAAGTAATGTGAGGAAGTGCCTTCTGTACATAATCAGATGCCCTCGGACTTCACACATGGTGGCAGACCTGAACCTTAGCAGTGAAAAACAAAACAAAATTTCAGCTGAGAAAAAGGTTCACCCACCACAGCTAGCGACACCAGGGTGAGCGCAGCTCTCAGGGCTCAGCTTGAGCTTTCTGGGAGCTGTCCGCACTGCTGAATCCGCTTGGGCTGAAGATGCAGTACCATGGACAGTTCCGTAACCGGTCAGACTAAAGCGAGCTTGGATACAGTCCACAACTGATGCTAGAGCCTCCATCTCAGCCTCCGGTGGTGCAACTCAAATTCAGTTCAAGCAACCAAAGAAAGGTTCACTTCTGCGTGTATGGAAGATTTCACCGTCCTGTTAAGACTGCTATTCTAGCAAAGCAGTGTGCTTTTCCCAACTACCAAAAATACAGAAATTCACCGAGGGAAGCTATTTCATTTCATTTGCCTTTCCTGAAGAAAAGGAAAATACTCGTGGGATTTTCTGATCAATTCGGCAGCCCTGTCGGCGGGGGACGGGGTTTGGTGAACAAGAATAAGATGGGGGTTTTGCATTTTCTCTGTCTTTGTGCCTGCTTGTGTTTGCTTCCCCTAGGAATACCCTTCCTTCTCTCTCTCTCCCTCTCCCTGTCTCCCCCTTTCCTCGAGGACTCGCTTCCGCACCGAGTGCTCTCCGCTCGGCCTCTGCGCTTACCTGTCGGCGCTGAGGGCGGTCAGCGTGAAGACCGAAACGCCCACCGAGGTGAGCTGGATAGCCGGGATCAGCTTGCAGCCGAGCTCGCCGAAGAACCAGTCCTCGAGCAGGAAGCGGGAGGCGTCGACGGGCACGCAGGTGAGCAGCAGCAGGAGGTCGCCGACGGCCAGGCTGGAGATGAAGATGTTGGGCACGCTGCGCGCCGCGCTCCGGCCCGCGAAGACCTTCAGCAGCGTGACGTTGCCCAGCAAGCCCACGACCATGATCAGCAGGTAGAGCGAAGGAAGCACGCAGCGGACGGCGAAGAGCGCCCGCTCTTGCGCCGACGGCGGCCCGTCCGCCCCCTCGGCCGATGCGGAGAGCCCCGGCGGGGCGGCTCGGCTGCCGTTGTCGTTGCCCTCCGCCGTCAAGTTGCCCCAGGCCGGCTCGGCGCCGCCCGGCCCCGCCGCGGCCGAGCTCAGCGGCATGGCGGACCGGCCCGCCTGCCTGCCTCGGGCCACGGGGCCCGCCTGCCGCCCGGGTGCCGTCGCCTCCTCGGGCTGCGCCGCGAGCCGAGCCCGCCTGTCCTCCTCCCGCTGCCCGCAGTCACAGAGCCCGCTCCATGCGGCGCACGCCTTTCCTGCCCCGCCGTCGGGGAAGCGCCGCCGCGGCTCCTCCTCGCGCCGCAGAGGTCGCCCTGCAAGCGGCTTTCGGCAGCTCTCCGCCCGCTGTCGGGGGCGCCCGGCAGCCGCCCGCCTCGCCCTTCTGTCTCCGGCCCCCCGAGGGCTTCGGCGTCTCCGCGCGCGGGCCACGGGCAGCTGTGCCGTCGCGCCGCAGCGGGCTCGGCTGCCGGACGGTTCTTTTGCCTGGACAGCTCCGCGCAAAGACGCCTCGCCGTCCGCGCAGCGCAAGGCGCCTCGCCTTTATAGGCGCCCGCACCCGCGCCCGCCTCCGCAAGGAGGAGCAGCGCGGAGTAAAGCCGGCCACACAGTTGGCCTCCCGGCGCGCCGCGGAGGGGGCGGCGTGGCCCGCCCCGGAGGAGAGCGCTGCGCAAGGCTTCCCCAGACACGCGCGGCAGGGGCGGCGGGGTCTGGGTGGCCGCCGCTCGATCGAGCACGTTGAGTGGAGGGGGGCGTGTCTTCTGGAGCCGATGGGCGGACGTGGCCCACTTGCGCGAAATCCTGGCTCGATCCTATGCAAGTTGAGGGGAAAAGGGGCCACAACCCATCGTTGCCTGAATTACCTTGGGATGTGTAGGCCTTTTTTCTTCTCCAATAGTTTGCGTCTTAAATCCTAAGCAAAATCCTATGCATGCCTTCTGAGCCAATGAAGTCTCCTGGCACTTTCTCCCAGGAAAGCAGGCAGAAGATTGCAGTTTTAATTACATAATACTGTGGAGAAGGGGAGGATTTCCTAGACTGCTGAGTGTGTGTTGTCGTGAAACAAAAATTTGCAGTCTCATCCATCCATCCGTCCATTCAGAACATTTGTATTTGTAAAGTGGCTAGAATCATATAAAGATATAGTACTATGAAAACAATGCTAGCTCTATCGTATGCTGTTACTGGACTACAAACAAACAATATAAGGGCACGTTAGGTGTCCACATATACCTGGATGGGAATATGTATGTATATGAGTGTGTATAAAAGTGCTTGTGTGAGAGAGAGAAAGTTGGTTTTTCCTCATACAAAGAATCTGCAGTTCTCTTTGAATTAATTCTCTCTCATTCATGAAACAATGAAGGGAACATTTTCAAAGAGCTGCCCTGTTACATGGGGAAATGTTGGCACTGTCCCTTTTCCAGGTAAGGTCCTGGTTTTATACCCAGTTATGCATTGGATTGTATACCTGGGAAGTAAGCCTGCTTGACTTTCCAGTCTTAAAAACCAAGGTACCATATGATGCCAAAGTTTGTTAAGACAACAGATGGCAGGATGGCAGGAAGAAGGCTGAATGGACAGAACCAACCCACAAGCCCGTACCAGTGGGAAGTGTAGAAAAGTAATGAATGAAACAAACAAACAAACAAAGAACACTTTAGCTGTAATTGCCTCCCTCCAGATATGTTATTTACATTTGGATTCAGAGTGGAATACTGATTTGGCTGTAAGCCACCAGTAGGTCATTGGATTTAGGTTGACACAAGTGTCACTGGGAAGGGTCAGGTAGGATCACAAGAGCAAGGCAGTTGCCAAATGTTGCTCAGAACTGACATGCCTCAATCTCTTCATTGTAGTGTTTTATAATATTTGCCCATTCTAACAGTGACATACTAGTGAAATTGTTTCCCTATTATTTAAGCAAAAGAGCAGAAATTACTTGTCCAATTAATTTGGACTGAGTCAACAAGAACTCATGTCCCTGAAATGTATTTCTTGTCCATAGGGTATTCTGTACATGCTAGAATGCAAGTGCAGGAGACTGGAAGCTTTTGCCTTGAAATTCTCCCTGTTGTACAGCTTTTAAAAGATGTGGTGGCGCCTTGACAAATCAGTCAAATAGCTGAGGATGCTCAGTTGAGCACACCTGAGCAAAGCTGAGGGTATGAAGATACGAAACAGCCAAACCTGAGAGGAGGGGGAAAGGATGCTGCCTTGAGATGAAATCACTCACCAGAACACATCCTTTTACTGTATTTAATCTGTGCTTCCTAATGTAATTGAGAACATTATGCGTCTCAAGTCTTCCATTCTCAAGACTGTGAATTTCACTGGAGGGTTAGGGACTCTGAACATAGATGGACAGAAGTTAGAATTGTCTCTTGATAGATCATTTGGGCTGGTTGATCGAAAGGTCTCCGGTTCGAATCTGCACAACAGGGTGAGTTCCCATTGCTCCGTCCCAGCTCCTGCCAACCTTGCAATTCGAAAGCATGCAAATGCAAGTAGATAGAAAAGTGCCACTTCGGTGGGCAGGTAACAGCGTTCCGTGCACTTCGGTGTTTAGTCATGCGGCCACATGACCACGGAGACTGTCTGCGGACAAATGCTGGCTCCCTCGGCTAGGAAATGGAGATGAGCACCGCCCCCTAGAGTCAGGCATGACTGGACTTCATGTCAAGGGGAAACCTTTACCTTTAACCTTTATGTGCCTGTAAGTAGATTTACTTAGGAGTACTGAAAGTGGCAAAGAAACAGCTTCTCACTGCATCTATCCAATCTTCTCTCTACCACTGAGTACAGGATTTTAGGATCATCCAGGGCCTATTACATTGCCAGAACTCAACATTGTAGACCCATCTGTGGCCTGCTGTGGTTTGCTAGGCCTTCCTGGGACACATTCTCTTGCATCGATCAGGGCTTAGATTCCAATATTACAGCATGTGACTCAGGCAAGATACCCAGAGCACAGCCTGGCCAAATTACTTGGATGAGTTTCACTTATACAGCTGGAGGATTTTGATAAGGTACTTTAACAGGCTTGTGCAACCACTTTCAGATTAGATCCTTGTCCTTCTTGGCTTATAGAAACTAGTAGAGAGAAAACACCTAGCTGGACCAAGAAGGAGATTAATTCTTCCTTGTCAGAGGGTATGGTCCCATGCCACCTGAAAAAAGCAGCAGTGAACCAAGGCAGTTAACAAAAGTTAAAATTAAACAAGGGTTAAAATAACACACACACGACAATAAAATTAAAATAACAAAATTAGAATTGCAAAACCAAGCCAAACATGGTGACTAAACCTTGAAATGTCTGTTGGTTTCAGCCATCAATGGTGGTAGCAGGTGAACCTCAGAAGCTGCCTGGTGCTGAGTCAAATCATTGGTCCATTTAGGCCAGTAATTGTTGACCCTGTTTGGCAGTGGTTTTCCTGGGTGTCAGGCAGGTGTTATCCCTACCCTTCCCAGAGCTATCAGGAATTGAACTTGGGACCTTCTTCAGGCAAAGTATGTGCTCTGCCACTCAGCTGTACCCCACCCCCCACCCACCCCCCACAAAGATGGAGGAAATGTTAGTTTAGAAACCAATTGCTTTCATGAGAACACTGA
>NW_025335268.1:42586082-42678234 GCF_004798865.1 Varanus komodoensis | reverse complement strand
TAACTGTGAGTATACATGACTTGGGGTTACCATTCCTTCACTGATGCTGTTGCCCAGCACTGCTTCATAAAGCAATAGATCGGTGCCAAAGTTAAGCTCCATCCTGAAGTCATGTTCTAGGCTTCAGAGTCCTGGATGTAGAGGGTCTGGATCTTGTTACTCTGTGGAGAAAATACACTTGCCCATACATACAGTTTTAGGGTACAGTCCTGCCATCCCAACCAAGTTCCATTCCAAGTGACTCCCACAATTGGAATTAGGAATAAGGTATGAAGGTACTGCTTCCAAACTAGGTTTATCTATAGCCTTCTTTCTTTAAAAATTGTCAACATATGTTTCCACCAATGGGTGGCAGAAGTGCTTTCCATTATAAAGATGCTGCTTTGGTAATTTCTTTGGGGAGCTTTAAATGATCCATGCCTTACTTTCTACTTCCAGACCTAATCACATATCAATTGCACATTTATTCATTTAAAATATGAAGTTTTTATCAGCTTAAAGCACACTAAAATGCATGCATAAATAGAGAAAGTTCACACACACACACACACACACACACACACACACATTTAACAAAACAGAAACACTAAAAAAATTCAAAGTCAGCTTCCACCATCCTTATCTCAATGATTTGTGGGCATAATATCCAGGATATACCAGTTGTACTTCTTCCCCAGGAACTGTGGTTATCCACCTCCCTCTGTACAGTCAGTGGGTGAGTTTTTGATTTGCCTTGCCTAATTCATTCATATGAAAAGCAGTTGCTGCTGTTTTTAAGAGAACAGCTGCTTCAGCTTTTGCCTTGGTGTTTTAAACTGCTGCTATCTTCTCAGTCTATTGCATGTACCACATTTGATTTTTACTCCCGGAGGGCACGATCCTATGCAGGTTAGACAAGAAAGTGGGCTGCTGGGTAATGCTGGGAGTTGTCAGCATTTTTTCTGTCTAAACCTGCATAGGATTGTACCCTTAATCCCCATATAAGTGCATTTTTCCAGGCAGACTGCAGCTGGGGCAGGAAGGGTTCATTCTCCCTTTCCCACATGCTGCAAGACCCCAAACAAAAGCAAAACTTCTTCTCTTGCATGATAAGCAAGTTTATGATAACACTCTGCACTGGTTTAGGATAATCTGGGCCTGGTGGAAACCATTGAAGAAAGTACCTGTTTTGAGCAGATTTGGATGAGAAATGCATTGGCTACCTTTGTCTCCTGTGAAGTTGACATAAATCCTAAATTTATATCTCTGTATTTGCATATTTGTATACCGAGATATAAATTTGCATACAAAGATATCAGTTAGCATATGCAGACGTGTATCCGGATTCCCTAGGCCTGGCCATCTTCCAGGCAGGCATGAACCCCCAGCAGCAAGTGAGTTGGTCCAGGGACAGGTGAGCGGTGGGAGGGCTTGGTCTTAGGCAGTCCTATTCGACGATGAGAGTGGTGATGAAGGCGATGTCCTCGCAGGAGGAAGACGGAAGGAAAGATGGAAGGCTTTTTGGGAGGGGGCGTCAGAAGGGAGGGAGAAATTCATTATGCCTGCTGGCTTCCTCGAGGGAAAAGGTGTAAACTTTTTAAGAAAGCTCTTTATTGGTTGGACATGGAGGTCACAGGGAGAATGTAGGGATGGTAAAGCGGCGAGCCCCTGGTTGGGACAGCGCAGGCCACGTGCCGGGCTCTGGAATGCACCGCTGCCCGGCGTGTCTCCTGCGCCCGTCTGTCCGTCCCTCGCCCGCTCTCGCTGTGTGCGCGCTCTCTGGGCGGGGGATGCCCGCCGGGGAAGCCCTTCGAGCCGGCCGGAGGGCTCTTCCCCCCCAGGGTGGTCGCGGCTCGTCTCCCTGGAGGGTCACGGTGGAGCGGCAAGCGCGAGGCTCCATGGGCGCCCCCAGCAACGCCACGCCCGGGCTGCGGCTGGTGAGTGTCTTTCTCCTCGCGACCTTGGCCGCGACTGCCTGGCCCACCCTCGCGTCTCCTTCCGAGGGCTGCGGGGGAAGCAGCCGGGAGACCAGCCGGACGGGACCGCCCCTGCTTGCTCGGAGGTGCAGGAAGGATGTCTTGGGATGGGGGGACGAGGCGGGGCTGATCGGGGGTGGTCGCGTTGGTCCCGAGCATCGCAGGGAAGGAGGGAGGGAAGGAATCGACCACTTTAGAACACAACCAGAACGGATTAGCAACATCGCTCGATCTGTCAATCAACAGGGCTAACGACATGTTTATTTTAAAATGAAATTTATTAGGCAGCCTGAATAGCAAGAAAGCTCTTGGTATTCAGAGAGTTCAGAGTCCTGCTAGAAGATGAAGCTGTGGAGAATGTATAATGTAAGTCACTCCAGGTGTTTCGAGTAAACCTCGCAAAAGAGTTTGACAACGTGTTTTAAGCTGTCCTCCCGCCAGCTTCAGAGTTTGCTAGTATTGTTGTACTTTGAAAGGAACAGGGGCGTGTTGAAGAGTTTCCATTCTCAAACTTAGCTTGAGGTTCAAATTTAGAGTTGGCGAAGCGGATGATGGGTGCTCTGAAAGCTCTTTTCTGGAGCATCTCTAAGCGAGTGACGTCCACGCCCTGGCCTCCAAGCGCGGACGGGGCACAGGCTTAGCGGCAACAGCGCCTTGCATAAACAGCCCCCGTGCTGGTTGGCAGAACTGTTCCTTGGGGCCACGGCCTGGTAGCTCAGTGCTGCTGTGCTAAGTTAGCCAAGGGCAAAGTCGCCATCTAGGCCCGCCCTAGAAGGGTCACGTGTCGCGAGCACAAAAAGGGGACTCCGCTGCCAGTGAGTTGCACGTTCTCCATTCTATTGTGTAGCTGGCTGCTAGCTGATGAGGTTGGGTTGGAGGGGTATTTTGCTGACAGTGTTTGCTAGGGATTATTAGGCAGGCTGCATGTACACAGCTTTTGTTTGGGCTTTCCCCCTCCCTAAAAGTGCAAGGGCCCCCAGAGAATAATAAAAAAAAGGAAAGAAAGAAAAGAAAGCAGCGGGGAGCAAAATTGTGCAGTCACAAGAGTTTTCCATAGCAAAGGTTAGGAAAGAGTAATAGCATCAGAAAGAACCTGATGACAGCGAATTGGCAATGAGGTGTAGGAATTACCCCACGAGTGCACTAGAAGGACATCTTAAGAGTCATGTCTTTAAATTACATCAAGAACTTCTATGAAGGATGTGTAAGTATGAATACGAAAAAAAGTATCATCTCGTTAGCATACAGGGTTCAGAAGTAGGCTTTGTTATAAACAACTTTTTCATTGTAGAGGCTCAAAACTGCATTCCCAGTACACAGAACAGACTCTTTCCTCATAGAAAATGTTGCTCTACTATTTCTATTTTTGTCCTGCAACACATCCTATATATGTGTGTATGTATATATTTGAGGTCAAAACAATATTTTTCAGACTAAACAAGAACTAAGCATAGTAAGGTGATTGTACTTGTTGCATCAGTATGCTAGAATTATTGAAGCTGTACTTGAAAGTCTATAAATCTTTTTACTTGCCTGTTTGGAATACTCAGATGCATGTAGGCTGACAGTTTTTGAAGTTACATATCAGAATTGAAAAATGTTCGGACTGGTATATACATTGTTCCTCCCAGAATGATAATCATGGATGTGGTGGGCAGAAGGAAAAAACAGGGAACTTACATTAAAATAAGGAAAACAAATGATCCTCTGGACCAAATTTCTATGGCATGAATGTCTAATAGAATAATCCCTAAAAGCACTGGCCTGGGTCCATAAGTAATCCCAAATGGCACCTGATACAATTTGAAGACTGCAATTGGAAGGCAAAATCAGTTGACCCCTAACAGAGGAGGGGAGGAATGTTTCTAGTCCTGGAATATTATGTAGAATAGCCCTTTGAAATCAGCATTTGGTCACAGAGTAAGTTGAAGCAGTGAAGCCAGCAGTCCATCAGTGAGTAGGTTTTCCATTACCTAAGGCAGCATTCATATGATTACTTAAGAAATGGGTGCCAAAGGGGTCTTCAGATTTAACCAGGCATATTACATCCTTAATTAAAATACCAAATGCCTTCTGCTTATTGGAGGCAAATAATACCACAAAAGCAGTGTAGGCTCTGAATCAGTGGTGGGGGAGGGGGAATATAACCTTCCTCATTCAGTGAATGAGTATTGAAACACTTTGCTATAACGGAGATGAAATATTTAAGATACATAGGAGAAATGACAGAGTTTAAGATGCATCTTGAACCAGAATGTTTTTCACTGGGTTTTGGACTTTTTACCCTTCTTCTGTAATATAATCTCCTTGTAATTCTTTACAGCTTAGGCCTCCAACTGTGATTGGCCAATTCCACACACTTTTCTTTGGCTCAGTTCGGATGTTTTTCCTTGGAGTTCTGGGTTTTGCAGTTTATGGGAACGAAGCCTTACACTTCAGTTGTGAGCCAGACAAGAGAGAGGTTAACCTATTCTGTTACAACCAATTCAGGCCTATAACCCCACAGGTAAATCTTTTTTCTCTTGTAAGATGGATCCATTTGCCTGGACAGTAATCAAAATGTTGGTAAAGATTTAACGTTGTCCTACTCGTGATGCAGAATGAGATAGTAGACTGATAGCAGAACTGAGGTCTGCACTACTTCAGACAATGGGTAGACTATTACATTTTGTTATGCTCCTTCATCATGAACTTGCTATCTACCAGCCTTTCCTAACATGGTGGTCTCCAAATGTATTAGGCTATAAATCTCAGTATAGCCCAGCCGGGTCTTCTGCCTGGGACATACTAGGAGTTGTAGCTCAACACATCCTTAAGAAAACAGGATGATGGAAACTGCTGTCTATAAAGTTCCTTGCACTGAATAGCCTTCCGCAAACTTACACTTGCCAGATATTTTGGACTTCAGTTTCCTTCAGTCCCAGCCAGCACAGCCAATGACCCAGAATGCTGGGAGCTGTAGTCCCAAACATCTAGAGGACACCAGATCAAATTGAATAACTGAATTAAATATTGTCATTTAATTCTGCTGAATATATGAACCACAAGTATAAGGTTTTGAAGGCTGGTAGCACCTATAGATTCCCTTACCTTTGCAGAGAACTTTTTTTTTCCCTTTGGATATTCATGAGTACTGAAGATTTCCAATCCTGTGGGGATTCAGCTGGAAGTGGGGCTGGTTTCAGTAGCAGAAGGGGAAGAAATACTCATTTATATTCTCCTGCAGTAGACCTATTTCTGCCAAATGGGAAGCAGAAGAGGTTTGCGCCTCTGCTGTGTTTCTTAAGTGTAGCTGGCATGAGACATAATGCTTCATTATCTCAACTTTAGTTCGGTTCTGACAAATGCATTTCCCCCTAGAGATATTTTGTTTTAGGGACTATTTCTACAATGCTAGGAGGTCAGAGAGCAGAAACTACCTCAGAATCTACAGGCAGCAGATTAGCAAAGATTTCTGATTCCCCAGCTGTATAAAAGTAGCAACAAGAAAACAATCTTTCTGTGCCCTAAATTATACTGCTGGAAGTACTATACTGAGACAGGTGGAAACTAGAAGTAGAATTTTAGGTGCAAGGACTATGACTTCCACTCAATCCAGAGACTAAAAGTAAATTCCAATTTGTTTAATTCCAAGTGCACGCCTTTCTCGCTAGGATCGAGTTGGTGGATCTCTGTAGTTTAGAAGGTGGCTCCTACAAGCATTTAGTTTGCCTAGCCCTGCTGTAAGTTGCCCATGTACAGCTCAAGAGCTGTGGGATCTATGGAATGGGTTTTTCATTTTGATCATAGGCAGCTTCCTATCTGACTTTAAAGTCAGAGCATTGGTCCATCAACTTAGTTTGGTCTAGCCTCATTAGCAATGATTTTCCAAGGCCCTAACATTAGCCCTAACTGATGCTACCATGTGCTATACTGCTGAACTATGGTCTCTCCCACAAGCGACACTGCTTGATTGGGACATAACATACATAAAAGTTGTTACAACATGTGGTTTTCATATCCTGAAGCAGATATAGACTCGATTTGTTTTGTTAGTGGTGAAATCGTGCCCAACCCATCACGAACCCATGGACAACATTCCTCCAGGCTCTCCTGTCCTCCACCATCCCTCAGAGTCCACCCAAGCCCACACCCACTGCCCCCGTGACTCCATCTAGCCACCTCATCCTCTGCTATTCCCTTCTCCTTTTTCTGTCAATAGACTTAATAGCCAACATTTTTGTTACCTCCTAGGGTGGAATGTAAAAAACATGACTATGGGAATTAAGAATAATTACATAGATGTACATGCAATTGAATGATTTCTCTTCATTTAAAGTAAAATAATTTTGGAAGGTACAAAAAGAGAAAATCTAATTATTTATCACATAAATATCACTTTATTATTTGTATAACAGTATTTGCAATGATCTTTTGAATGAGCAACGAACATAACACTCATCACATAAATTTACTGCAGTAGGATGGAATCCATAGTAAGCACAACATTGAAGGGGTTGCATTTAGTTTACTGCCTGCATGATCTTCAGTGGATATTATATAGTTCCAAAATATAAACAAAATACTAAAAATTTGATTTAAAAAGATGGAATTGTAACTTCCCATTTGTTATATTTTAATAGAATCATTACAAATGTTTAAAGGGTTGCATCAAAAAGATTCTCTGTTATTTTTGTGTAATATTTACATGCCACTATTAATCTGAAAAAAAACCTTAAAGTACTTCACACACACAAAAGTAACAGTAAGAAAACACTATGCATGCAGATACATATCCAGTGAGTTGCTTCAAGGACAGCTCTGAACTGGGAAGAGCCAAGGTAAAAAACAAAATGTCTTAAACACAGCAGAGTTGAAGCCTGACATATCTCAGATGAGAGGTCATTCCAAAACCCTATATTTTCTTTAGCAAAAGATAGGGGGAAAACTGACACATTATCTATACATTGATCCTATTCACACTATCAAAACAAGCCAGCATAGATTTTAAAAGGAACAGGGGTTTCTTTTAAGCGGCTGGGTGCAATTTACCTTATCATGCCTTGCCAAACAACCCTCAGATAAACTTACAACAAACTATGACAACATGGACAACATGTTTGAACAACACAATAAGCTGTAGCCAGGTAGGGATGAGGTAGCTGTTAACCCACAGTTGCTTGTTTTAATCATGCAAATCAACAGAATCTTAAGCAAGTTAATTCTAACTTTATTAAATGTTCAGAGGCATTGTAAAAGCCCACATTGTAAAAGCCCACATTACGATTCATATAATATTAGCCACTACCAATTTTATTTTTTACTATTAAATTAATGAAGGGTTAATAGCAAAAGTGAAAAAGGGAAGCTCAATTGCATAGGTAAAAGGAAAAAAAGGTTAATCATGAATACCAGTTTTTGAATAAAGTGTAGTGGTAATTTTCTACATGAATGGTAGTCCTTTAGTGATCTACAGTGAACAACCAAGTTTTTAAAAAATTCAGAAGACACGCAGAGGGATGTCTGTTATCAGGTAGAGTCATACATGATCTGACAGTGAAGTTTCTGCTACACTTTAGGTATTCTGGGCTTTACAGCTAGTGACCGTACTGGTACCTGGAGCCATTTTCCATCTTTATGCTGCATGTAAAAGCATCGCTCAGGAAGATATCCTCCAAAGGCCTGCCTACACCGTTTTTTATATTCTCTCTGTTCTGTTAAGGATCATCCTTGAAGTTCTGGCTTTTTGGCTTCAGAGTCAACTCTTTGGTTTCCAGGTGAACCCACTCTACCGATGTGATGCAGGAGCCCCTGATAAAAAGTTTAATATTACCAGGTGCATGGTGCCAGAACACTTCGAAAAGACTATCTTCCTTATTGCCATGTACACATTTACGATGATTACAATTGCATTGTGTGTTGCAGAGATTTTTGAGATCCTGTGTAGAAGATTGGGCTTCTTGAATAGTCAGTAACTTTATTGTTATGATGACGTGTTCCTTTGTTTATTATTTTTATAGAGAATGGAATTTTCAATTCACAACAAAATTAGTCCTTCAGATAATGTCGGGTGACACTGGTAACAAAGTTTGATGACACAGAGTGGATCCAAATTTAAGCTGGATCAACTGTGCTTGTGAAAGTAGAATTCCCAGCTCCAACTTCCCATGGAAGCCCTTTAAAATATTACCCAGAGATATCATGTTCAGAGGATAGGCTGCAAGTAATTGTGAGCTACTCACATGTGAGTAGCTCATGCGTATTTATTTATTTATTACATTTTTTATAAAAGCCACCCATTAGCATCACACTCTCTGGGCAGCCATTACAATAAAAGCATAGAACTCATGGGTGTCATATTAAATTGTGTTCTGTGAACCTGGCAAGAGTGGATTAAAAGAGGGATGTTTAATCCTCATGTAAGGCATGTTTGCTGAGTCTCCATGACAGAATAACCCCTGAGTTGGTATTGCATATTTACGGTAGTGGCCACACCCATTGACATGCACTGCAGCTTCACCATAGGTTAACTAATCCATAGTGGACTGCTAAGTCATGTGAGGAGCCCAACTGAATCAGGAGATGCTGCTGAATGGAGTGACCTATTGTGTGGCAAAGAGTGGCAGATCCTCCAAAACTGGGTGGCTTTCCACAAGTGGAATTTTTCCTCTTGGGAAAGCTCCCTTCCTCTTACTGAGGTCCTCGATTGAAACTAATGAAGTCAAGTGGCACCTTAAAATACTCTTCGTATATCTACAAATTTCTATGGGGAATAGTTAGTGGATTTTTGAAATCCATAGTTACTTTTACACACATACAACACTACCATATCATTCTGATCTGAAGCACATTTATAAAGAATGTGTTCATTCTGTGCGTAAGCTTGCAAATCTAAGAACGCCTAATGAAACTTGGTGCCACTGAACTCAATAGGACTTAATTCCAAGTAAACCTGCACAAGTTGGCTGTTAGTCTGTTGAATCATTCACAGCATTAGCTATTCATCTAAACGTTTAAGATCACACTGTCAGCAGTTTGTAACTTGACTGGTAGGAACAAATGAGAAACCACTTTCTTTTACTTTTGAGGAGATGTTTGCTAAGGGGAAAAATTAACTACCAAGGAGACACTTACATTAAATAGAATTTTAGTTAAATTTAATTTAGAGAAAATGAACTAATGTTGATAATTATAAAGGTAATAATCAACAACCCCAGAAGAACTCAAAGCTCTAACTATCAGTCTTGAATTATTATAGTCACTAAACTCCGTTTTATAAAAGAGTTTTAAATCCTATGAAAGGAAAATTATCTCTGCCACATGTCAAGTACCTTAAAACCACAGGACTTACACAACTCATTTACCTTGTCCTAGTTTCCTTGTTCTTTCACCAACTGCTTATCTTTAATATAAGACACTGATAAACTATTTCCTTTCTTATTGTTTTATAATTCCTACTAATGAAGTAACTTGCCAGACATATTTTACACAGAGAAAATTATCAATGGTGGAAAGAAAGAGACTTCATGCAGTACTTCCTGCAGTTTTAGATAAACACATGTTTGTTTTGACATCACTGTGCGATAACTTGCCTGATAGAGGGTTGTCACACTGGCGTGCCAATTATATTCATCTGATAGATAACTGTTAAGGGAAACGATAAGATAAAACATTTCTTCTATTCTTCTGACATGAGACCTTGGGCAAATCACAGGGAATAGCGGGGAGGGAGTTTATTATAGCAAGTCAGCCTCTTGAAATGTTGATCATTATAACCATCTTGATCAAAACACCCTCTGATTATAATACATCAATATCTAGATATAGGACATGAGTAAAAAGATAATATTTTAAATCTTCTACATAGTAAAACATCTCTTCAACTGATTTCTTATGGGCTACCTTTCAATTTAGGGCCTCTTTGTATGAATTTTGAAGGAAAATAATCTAGCAAAAGCAACTGATCCTACGTATAATATCCCCACAAGTTCAACTCATGAAACACAAGAGGAATTTCTGTGTAAGCATATATAGAACTGGTGAGCACTTCACAGATAATGCTTGTCAATTTTTCTCATTAAATACTGAATTTACAATTTTAAAAAACCCTACACTGTCATTGATAGGTTTAGGCTACAAGTCCCTCTGAATTAAGACTAGACCATAATCTAAATATGATGACTTAGAAATACTCAAAATTAACAATACTATACATATAATGGGACTGCAGGTGGCACAGTGGTTTAAACCACTGTGCTGCTGGGCTGGTTGATCGAAAGGTTGCCGGTTCGAATCTGCACAACGGGGTGAGTTCCCGTTGCTCTGTCCCAGCTCCTGCCAACCTTGCAGTTCGAAAGCATGCAAATGCAAGTAGATAGAAAGGTACCACTTCGGTGGGCAGGTAACAGCGTTCTGTGCACTTCGGTGTTTAGTCATGCCGGCCACATGACCATGGAGACTGTCTGCCGACAAACGCTGGCTCCCTGGGCTAGGAAACGGAGATGAGTACCACCCCCTAGAGGCAGGCATGACTGGACTTAATGTCAAGGGGAAACCTTTACCTTTTTATACATAGAATACAAAAATTTACTCATTACTTCTTTTAATTAAACAGTATAACATAGGATGTTCAAAATAGAGTAAAACTACCACGGTATTATATCCAGGCACAGCCTAGTTACTTCAGGTCACCTGGGCAATGTTTTATCAACAGTATTCAACCAACACATATACAACAGATGCAATGCAAAAACCATGAACAGGCTTTCTTGGAAGATGTTATTGTGTACCTTTCCTAAACATTCTGTCACTTATGTAATACTTATGTTTTCTGTTTTCTAGACCCTGTTGTCACTGCCTGCTACCCAAGTGTAGATTCAAGGGTTCTCGCTGTATAGCTCTGTCTCTAATTTTAGCTCTTTAACAAAATAAGGCATTACCCAAGTCTTGCAAACAGGAGATAACAAGCAGCATGCATTCTTGGAGTTCTCATAATCAGCCTAGCAACAGCCCTACCATGTCATTTTTGCACAAATTAATGGCCAAAATTGTGTGATGCCATTGATTTCCTTAAGCAAAGCACTGTTGGAAGGGAAGACAACAGAGAAAGCTAAACCTGCTTTCTCTAGGTGACATATCCAACTCCTTTGCACATCAGTCTTGTGATGGCAGTCCATCTTGGGAAAACGAACTTATTTTTTAGAGCTTAGGGGAAATTATTTGAAACATTAACAATGCATATTTCATCCAAAGGGTTCAGAGTGGTACTTTTTCATTCCAGTATCTTATAGGTTAGGTAAGTGACTTAACAGAGGTCATCCAGTGAGCTTCACAGATAAATGAGAATTTGAACCTACCCACACTGGGTCCCACCTGACATGTGAATAATCTGAATTGGATAACATTTAATCAGTTATTAAAACCAGTTTAGTTAGTGGATAACTAAACAGCATAGAATCAGGTCTCCTGTTCTGCTCCAGAACAATTAATTATGGATCCTGACTTCTCAAACAGTTGCCACAATAGTTGAATGTTCTATGTTTCTGCATAGATATGAGTTACATTTTTTGCAAGCACCATGTGAAGAAATGCATGCTCTGAATTACTTTGTCAGCATTTTAAGCCCCTGCTTAAAATGTTTAAAAGCAGGCTGATGACATGATTGAAGGATGATGTTTTTTTCCATGCTACTAAACGCTTCTATAGATCCTACTGTTATTGAAGGGGCAAGAGCTGCCGTTATTGTTTTACTGATCTGTTGGCAAACTTTAAATGGTTTGGGTTGTAATCCGATGCATGTTTAGATAGAAAAGTTCTCCAACTCCCAAAATAACCAGTTATACTGCCTGAGGAATGCTAGGATTTGTAAGGCCTTTTCTATCTATACATTCATAGGATAGTATCCATCCTTATTGTCATTTGGTTGCTAGATGCTTACTATTGTTTTGATCAAATATTCATCTGTGTTTCTACCTATATACAGGAGCTGTTTGTTTCAAATGTATGATCTCAGGTACAATAAAAAAATTATTCTTAACATGTGTGTGTGTATATATATACCGAACAAAGTGTACTTGTACATTTTACATTTAAAGTATAATGAAGAGCATCAACCATGATTATATCTAAAACCTAATTTTGGAACATGGGAAACATTTTTGATGAGGAGTACATGTTGGGATGGTGTAAACTGATGTCCTGCAACAGCAGGGGTTTGGACACAATAGCCTTCATGGCCCCTTCCAACTCTACTATTCTATGATTGCACTGTGACTTAACAGAGGCACAGTGGCCATGTCCTATCACCTGCTGTTAAAGGAGCAATATTAAAAAATTTAAAGTGCCTGGAAGCAGTGGAGGGTAGCAGTGGAGGGTCTTGAGCAGAGGGTAACAGTTTTGTTTATAGAGCTGATATTTATTTTTCCAACTAGAGCTCCAGCAGGGCAGGCAGATATTCAAAAGGTTAAAGTACACTATCACACCATGGAAAAAAAATTACCTGCTTGATTTCTGCTTTTAAAATCCAGGTGCTTTAACAGAAAAAAAATGGCAAAACTTAACAGCATGTTCCTTAACATTTCTCCTTGTTTTCCCCATCACCATAAACATTATTTGCTGTTTTCTATTTTATCATTCACTGTTATTTCCACCCTTCTCCACTTATTAGCATGATTTTGCCTGTGAGCATCCCTTAGCAACTCTAAAAATGGATGAACAGGATACAGAAAAGTCCACAAGGTCTCGTGGCTTTTAAAAACTTCTGTTTAATTTTGTTAACCAGCCAGAGAGCATCAGCTATAGGGCAGTACAGTATAAAAATGAAATAAATAAAAAGATATTTTCCAAAATCAGAGCTTTATAAATAGCTCTATGAACAGCTATTATACATGGAGAAAAATAGTTCCTCCATGTAATGAGGGAGTTTGAGCACCAGATAGTGAAGGTTAACAGTGGAAGCTCATTTATTGTATCTTTGCTAGAAAGTTTTCAATGACACCTGACTAGTTTGATGGAAACAAAACACAAGGCTGTAACCATATTCTCATTTGTTTGGCAGTAAACACCACTGAACCAGTTGGAATAATTTCTGAGTCAGGATGCTTCCAGATAAGACTTTCATGGCACCACTGTCCTGAGTCATTCATGGAATTTCACAGGGGTCTAGTCAAACTTGTTATCAACTCATAACCCTCTCATTGTTTTGCACCACTTCTTCAGTCATTTCTCTTACTACATGTAATCCATTAAAATCTAAAATACTGAATAGCTTGCACAATGCTTTCTCATTGGTAACACTGGGCCCTTCCATCTAGAATCACCCTCTTTGACAAGGCTACATGTTTGCTCCACCATATTATTTCATGCTACCCACTTCTCCATGCGATGAATGTTCCAGGGGCAAGGTGCATTCATTCCTTATAGACTATCCTTTATAGTCTCCTTTGTGTAGCAGTGTATTTACTTTATTTACAAAACACCAAAGTAGTGCATTAATGAAGGCAAAGAAGCATGTCTACAAGGCAGCAGTTTTGCTAATCCATATCAAATATCCAGAGAAAGTCCAGCAACCCTAAGGTCCTTTATTTATTTATTTAAAACATTTCTATGCCGCCCCCATTGCAACAAAGCCTCAGGGCGGCTCACAACATCCATAAAATAAACATAAAAATACAATCAATAATTTAAAAACTGGTACCATCTCAGCTATATATATTAAAATCTATAAATACAATAATAATAAATTAACAGTTAAAATAACTTTTAAATAAAAAGGTCTTGGCCTGGTGCCGAAAAGCAAATAACGACGGCGCCAGGCGGACCTCTCTGGGGAGCGCATTCCATAGGTGGGGCGCCACCGCAGAAAAGGCCCTCCTCCGGGTACTCACCCTCCTAATATCCTTCATGGAGGGTTCCCGGAGAAGGTCATCCACTGCCGATCATAGGGGGTGGGCAGGCATATATGGACGCAGACGTTCCTTTATGCATATGCCTGCATCTTCTCCCTCCTAAGGTGGATGATGGGTACATGTATCTAAGATCTCACTTTCACTGGACTTTACTGGGCCATGCAACAACGTGTCTATCTGTTGTGCATGTGCGTCCTGACAAATTACAGGTGTACTTTTGGGAGGCTCTTCATGCTGACTATACTGATGATTTAGATGACAATGATGAGACTATTTATGAAACGGTTCAGACTCCAGCTGTAATTCAAGGTCCTAAGACCCAATGGGAAATTCCAGTGGAGAAGATTAGCCCAAGGGCAGACGGGGGGACCAGTCTACCAGGCCGTGGGGACAGGAACCACAGCCTTAGGGAGGGGACACTGAAATGGGAAGTCTCTGACAGAGAATCTACACCCCCTGAAGTGGTAGACCCAGGTGTCATTATCGGAGGAAAGCCCAATTAGGCACACAAAGGGAAGAGCAGAGGCATGCACACTTTCACAGCGACCCTCACCCGGAGATGAGGCAATGGGTTCGTAAAGTGAAATTTGGGAAATGAACTATTGAAAGGGTTCAGCTCTTCACTTTGTGTATGCTCAAAGGCTCAAATGTAACAATAAAAACAATTAGCAAAGAAATGCTGGTTAGACTGTTATTGCTTGGAGGGAGAAGGTCACATCATGACACTAACAAAGAAATGCTCTCTGGTTTCTTGTTTTACCTTGAAGCATAAGGCAAAAAGTGGAGGGAGGTAGAAAAGTTCCAAGTGGAGTCATCAGTCTATTCTTCCAAATTTGCTCTGAATGAAATTTCAATGCTCCATGACATGTAGAGTTAGCACAACAGCCATCTGGCCCAAAGATATGAGCCACCAGCATAAGCAAGCAGTTCTGACAGAAGTGTAAATGTTCACTGAACATGTACTGGAATATCTTTAGCCATTACAGACACACTGTTGGGTTTCATCCGGGAAAACCACACATGCCTTTGGCAGAAACTGGCATTGCAGGCACATTTTCAATACATGCATCCCGCTTAAATTCTGGTTCTTGTGCATTTATATTCCACTTTTTTTCTTCGTGTGAAGATCCCAAGGTGGCTTACATAGCTGCATTTTAACCTCATAAAAACAATTCTGTGAGAGTCTGTGACTGGCTCAAGGACATTCAGGGGGCTTCATGGCCGAATGAGCACTAGAACGTGGATCTCCTGGGTGGCAGTCCTCCACGATCACCACCTCACCATACTGGCTCTCAAGACATGAAAAGGCACAGGAGGTTTGCCACAAATATTTTAGCTATATATAGCTTGCTTTTGTACATGCCTCTCTTTTTCCAAATTAAATAAATTGTAATGCTGGCAAAGTCATGAAACAAAAAGAAGCCTACAAAGTACACTGCTATGTCTTTAAAATCTACTAGGAATACAACGAGTGTTCATCGTGGTATTTCTAGCCACTGTAATTATTTCTCTGGGTCACCAGGCTTTTTAGAGCACTCGAATATGCCAGACCAAAAGGAGAGTAAAATAACAACAACAACAACCTCTTCTCCACCCCAACCCGCTTCTGATGAACTTTTCCGATTAAAACATGAAGATTTCAAATACTGTAACGAACGGAGTCTTGATATTTTCTAAGCTTTCCTGCTTCATTAGGTTTTCACATCTTTTCCCACGTCCCCGCAGAACTCTTATCCGCAAGTGGTCTCACTTCAAACAAATCCCGGAAATTTTCCTGAAAAGCCATTGAGGCCGCATCCCCTTTACTTACCCTTCTGCCTTCCCCTCGCAAGGTGTCGCTGCCAGGGAGCCGCGGATCTTGCGTGAACCACGCCCCAGGCGCATGCGCACATGGTGGGCCGCGTGTGCCCCGGTGTCACCGTTCCGGAAGCGGAACTACCTGGCTTAAAAGATTGCTCGGTGGGCGGTGGTGGTTTTACTGTCTGGTTACCTGTTTTGAATTCAGCCTGTAACGCTATGGCGGCCTCGGGCTTTCCGCCGTTGCCCGCTCAGTTCAAGCCCATTCAGCATTTCCTGAGAACCGCGCAGGAGCTCGAGAAGAGGGAGCCTGTGGTGGCTTATTATTGTAAGTGAGAGGCGTTAACGGCCTGCGGGCCCCGCCTACGTAGCATTTCTCAGCATCCCCCCTCCTCTCTCCCCTTCCCCTCCACTACTGTGCTTCGTTAGAACGAGGAACTGGAAGGCGCTTAAGGGGATTTAACTCCCCCAACATGCTCTCCACAACGCCCCCCCCCCCCGCCTTCTTCCCACTCAGTGCGTATCTCGCCGCAATTCCTGGTCAGGATTGAGCCGTGGGGAAACTTAGTGCAGTGTTAGTCCTGGGGCAAGATACCTCTTTCAAATGCAGCTGCAGATCCCCCAGCTCAGCAAATGACTCCCTACTCAGTAAGTGGCCATGTGCCAGCTGCAACATGAAGGTGAACAGTACTGGCCCCGTTCGTGTGCACTGGCGTTCAGAGCATGTTCCATTTGAATGCAAAATGTAGGTTGTGTATGCTTTATAGTACACCTTTGTCAGCTTGAGGTCTCACCAGGTTTGGCTGTTAAGTAAAAAGCAGAATGTTCTCCCGTGCATTATGTGTTAAACGCTCAGACTGTTTATACAGGGTTGCCTACTCCAGGGTCATCTTTTTTCTGTATTCCACTTTTCCCTATTGCATGCATTCCTACTTTCCTCAGTACTGTGTGCAACCCTGCTTCCATCCATTTGACAGTTCACTTTAGTCTGCATTCACTAATAATTTTATTTATTTCCTTCCACCATCCTCCTATTTGTAGGTCAGCTGTAGCAGAAGCTGGAGGGTTGTGTGTTAAATTAAAACGTGACTATTACTTTTTTGTTCAAAATCAGATGTCCAAATGGTCCAAAACAATGATGCCCAAAACCCAGGCAATTTTCTATTCCAGAATTTTATTTTCTAGAACTTAATCAGTAGGAAAGGATTGTCATTGCATTTGGCCCACTTATTACTCAAGTGGTGGATAAGATTTAATGCTAGAAAAAAGCTTTCAAATATTTCACAGCACAGAGTATTTTTAGGTTTTTGGTCTGGGACTCTGTCAGACATTAATCTTAGACTTCTCAGTTTTCTTTATCAAGTAAATAGAGAGGTGTTTGAAAACACACAACAAACAATTTAGCACATGGAAGAGTTGAGGAGCTTCCATTGGGTCATGCAGTCATTCCATTTACGAAAGTCCCTAAAATTCAGTGTGAAAGTTTAGAAAAGTGAAGCTATGGGTCTTTTCGGCCCTAGGGAAATCCATTTGTGTTATGATACTATTTTAAGAATATATTGTTAATATATACAATAATTATTAACACTAATAAGTATCAGTATTGGCATTAATAATTAATATTGAATATAATTTGATATATCATGTCCAATAATTATTGGGACATAATTATTAATGCTTAATGGAAAGAAGTTGAATAAAATAAGCTTGCATAGTTTTATATGACACTTGCAAATGTTTATGTACACTCAAAAAGAAGTCCCATTGCTACTAAAGTGTACTTAAGGTTGCTGCTATAGTCTGTATGATGATGAATGGTAGAGATGGTTTAACTTGGAGTTCTGCACTGAGCAGGGGGTTGGACCCAATGGCCCTCTTGGCTTCTTCCAACTCTGCTATCCTATGATTCTATGAAGAGGTCAGTTGTAATAGTAACAATTGTTGATGGCTTATATCCAGAGAAGGCCTAGCTGAAGTGGGTTAATGTAAGGTGATTGCCTGGTCTACACAGTTCACTATGCTCTACAAAAACCTTCTCTTCTTTATGGTACTTCATTCAGCGAAGGTGCCAAAGCCTCTTAACTCATATCTTTCAGAAAGGGGTCCTCACCTTGAAGGGGCTTGGTGAGAGAAAGTAGGGATAAGGCAGTCCCAACACATCCAGTTGCTGTCCAGATTCTTCAGCTAGCACTTCTCTGAATTTAAACCATAAAGTTTAACACATTATGTTTCCTTAGTCACACTAGGCAGAATTCACAGAGCTACTAAGCAGGTAGGCATGCCCTCTGGAATCTTTAACTTTTTGCCTTTTCCCATACAACTTTTTGCCTTTTTCCATACTTTTCAGAACTCTCCTCAGGCTTCCTATACTTGATGCCTGCAAGAGGTTTGGGAATTCAGCTTTTGTCAGCCCTGGCCAGTAAGGTCAATGGTCAAGAATCCTGAGAGTTTTAGTCCAAGATCTTAGGAGGGCACCAGGTTGGGGATGACTGATCTGTTTAGCTTCAGAGGATTGCTGTCCAAAGTCTGCCTTCAACATGATGAAGTGATAGTCGTGGTCTTTAGAACTTAGCCCTTTAAAAGATATTTCCTTTAAAAATAGGTGGGGTTTTTAGGTGCGTCTTGCTAGTAATGGGTCTCCATACAGCTTCTGAGTCCAGATACTAAAAATGCCCATTGTTTTTTAGTTCATTGTTTCTATTTTAAACTTACATTTATTTATCTGAGCTAAAAATAACTAAAACATGCTTAGATTTAGCGGATACTTGTTTAACAATAAGTGCATTTGTTTTTAACAAAACAATACATTTATACTTTAAAATAAATTAATGAAGTAGTACAGTGAATGAAATAGAACTTTCATTCATTTAACGTTCCTAAAATTAAATTCAGCACTGTAAGAAAACAAGTATCCTTATGAATAAGCCAGCAAAAGTTACTTGCTTATAAGTCAGGATTTAATTTTCAGTTATAACACTGTTTTGGTAGGCTAAGGACAAGCCACGGTTCTGGCTTCAGATGTAACCAACCAGGCAAAGGATGGAAAGACCCTGGCTTGTTTATCCACTGCCAGGAAGAGATAAGCAGACACAATGAAGACATATGCACTACATGCTGGCTTGTTAGCAGTAGCTCAGAGTTTTAAAAAGACCCTCTGTGTAGTCATTAAGTACAACTGGATCAATCTCTAAATGTAATCAATGCCCTTACTAAATACATTGAGTTAAATAGGAAGTTTTCTTTGCAGAAATGAATCCTGTCATTTTTCAAATACGAATGTTATTACTTTATGAAACGTAAGAATACTTGGTAAATATAAACATTATAACCTGCTGAACAAATCTTGAATCTTTCGGTGATCTCATGAGCACTTCTATTTCCCTGCATTATTGTTATTCCCCTCCCCCTCTATGTGAGGGTAAAGCTGGACCAAGACTGTGCAAAGCAGAAAGAGGCAAAATTGGAAAAAAGCAAAAATAAAATACTTCATTTTGCAGCTTCCAATATTCTCATACTTAAGCTGACCCTATCTGGGAGAAAGCTGCATTATGTTTAAAAAAACTTATTTTGTTGAGTAGGTGTGTGTATAGAACTGCACTACTTCAAAATATGGCTGCCAGTCATAAGTAAAAACCAGAATGGAGATATTTTGAAGATACTCGCTTTAAAAGTAAACAAGGAAAGCATAGTGAATATATTATTGTTACATGCTGCCTGATCATTTCTGACTTAAGGTGACTCTATGAACAAACACGCTCCAAAATGTCAGATTAGTTGTTTACTGCGAAAGGGAAACATTAAAGATTGATGATAGTAAAACAAAGATTGTTGTTTTCGGCAAAAGTAATACCATTCACAGATGAACAATTAATGCCCAGCAAATAGAGCAATGTCCCTCTTTTAGTACTTGGGTATTATTTTTCACAAGTACCTTTCCTGGAAAGCACACCTATTTACTGTTTTGACAACTGCCCAGCATACAGTAGGTTCTGTCTTGGCATTCTTTTATTTTAAAGGAGGGCAACTGGTTGCCCCTGAACTTAAAATATTCCAGGGCAAGGTGATAGCCCAGATGTTGTATGGAGCTGAGATTTGGGGGTGGGATGAAAAGGTCATTGTCCAACTTGAAGTAATCCAACATAACTTCATAAACAAGATCTTGCCTCCTCCAGGCCACTCCCACTGCCTGTTTAAGGATGGAAGTAGTGTTACCTTCCATTGCTGTTAGGATACACTTTGCATTGCTGGAGTATTATAAGAACTAGGAAGCCTTCAAGAATCCCATCTTGCCAAACTATGTTTTCTCCATTACACAGATAGGACTCAATGGACTGAACTCCTGTACCCCATTCTACAAATGTATTCCCTACCATCCATGAACTCAGATCCTGGGATAGAGAAAATATTAGAGATTCGCTTTTTGAAAAGGATGCTAATAAAGATGCCACTGTAGTTCAGTAATCCAAATTTTCACCCTGGTGAAATTTTCATCAGTATAAAGCACATAGAAGTCTTTCCCAGTATCTGGTTAACATAACCAGTGCTCCACTGAAAAAGGCTTTAACATCTCTTCACCTGCAGACAATGGCTTCTGCATATCTTGAAGGTTGATTTTGTAAGCTCCCTGTTGGAACAATTTCTCCGACCTTGTGGTGTTGGTCAAGTGGAGGACATAATCTACTATGTCCTCCACTGCCCCATTTACAAGGAGTTCAGGACCAAATTACTAAAGGTAGAAGTACTTAAGTGATCTGACCTTGAGAAACTTATCTATCTTCTTACAGATATGTTTCCAACTGTTAGCAATCAAGTTGCCATTTTTGTTCTGCTGTCATTTAAACTTAGAAAGAAATTCTTAAAATCTCAGTGTGCTTTGGCTTTATTTTGTTGTAACTTTTTATTTATAATATTTTATTACTTTAACTTATAATTTTACTAGTCCATTGTTTTATTATTACCATTTTATGGTACTTTTATGTTATGGCCTGTGGTTACAACAATAAACTTATTTACCTGATTCTCCCATGTTTTCATTGTTTATGTTTCTATACCACCCAATAACCAAAGCTGTCTGGACAGTTCGCACAGGTTAAAATCTTAAATAGTAAAATTTAAAAGCGTGTGTGTTTCTGTCTTGTATGCTTATGTTATATCTAAAAACAGTATTAAGCAGCCAACAAGAAAAAATCAAGACCTGATTAAAACTTCATGATCTGCTGCAAAATGCCTGGGAGAATACAGTGTTAACCGGGCACCAAAAAGATAACAATGTTAGGGCCAGGCAGGCCTTGCCAGTGAGATCATTCCGTAATTGGGTTGGCAGGGGTTAGATGGCTTGCTGTAGATGCTGAGAGTTGCAGCCTGGCACACATAGAAGGTACTAGCTTGGAGATGGCTTTACAAATTAATTCTAACAATCCAAAGAACTCTCCATAATCTGCTGACACATGCTTATCCATAAAGTTCAGTTCACTTCAACAGTTGGGAAGCCTTCAGTTCTGCTGTACTTATTCATTCCACTTCACATTGCACCATAGATGTATTCCCATGGCATATATGTACTGTTTCACATACTTGCTAGGGATAATTGCCTGAAAAAATGTTTTTTTTTTCCACAGAAAAATTAAGTAGTGAAAAAAGTACCCTATATTGCAGACAATAACATGGTTTAGTAGTCAGCTTTTTCACCATTATTCAGGAAATACATGGATGAGATTAAATAAAATATTAAAATAAATTTTAAATAAAAATCTGAGTGAACAAGGAGAGTAGAAATGATAATATGAAGCCAGGATTAAAATGTAGCAATTGCTATTGCTTTTAGAAGGGTCCTGTTAGCTTTACCAAATACATTTCAGACTTGTAAACTTTGTTGATAGTAGCATGTATAACTTGTTTTTTCAATTAATTGTGTTGTAAAACCAGCTGTTGTCTTCAAAGAACAGCATGTTCCACTGGAGTTCATAGTTCTCAGAGTGCATATGCAAGTCATTTGACACAGTTTCAAACATTCCTTGCTGTTGAGGGACAGAGTAATTAATTGGGACCAGTGCAGAAGTTGTCAGCCTTGCATCTATTGCCATAGAATGATGGTATATAAAGTAAAAACTAGCTTTACTCATATCTTTGCAACACCAATAAAAGCATGGTTTGATTGGTTTCTGAGTTCTGCCACTTTACATCTCTGAGTGCTTCAGAGAACTCCTAGCAGTACAAATCCAAGGCATTTTGAACTTTTTCTGTCTTGGCTGATTTTTTTTATGATGATAAAGGAGGTAGATGCAGCAATACAAAAATGTAGGAGTGCTATAAATGGAAGAAAAATACCATCTGCTCCCTCTTTAAACCCAGTGAGATCAAAGGGCAACTTAGTGCTTGGCTAGTACATAAAGAAAACTAGGGCAGCATTCAGAAAAGCCCAGCACACCCACAAAGCACTTCTGTGCATACATGGAAAAGGGGACTTATTTTTATCTTTTGATCAACATATCACACCTGATTTTTTCTTTTTTTTACAGGCAACTTCAAGTGGTGCTTTAGATTCTGCCTAGTTGGGCAGCCCACTATGTATCCTGGAATTTCCTAACTCTTATAGTGTGAATGGGTTAACAGTCAGTACAGCAAAGTGAGGGCACTAGCTAACTTATAGAAGGTATTATGGAGCGGGATGGTCAGAAGAATCTTGGGCCTGTCATTTTTGGCAATAGCAACATGCAGTTTACTGTAAATGTTAATGCAGTATGGGTAACTTGAAGACCTCAGTAAGGTTAAAGTTATAAGGCAGATTGATTGTAAAAATGTTTAATGCATCCTACCTTCTCTGGCAGAACTATAAGTTGTTCTAGGAAAAACTATAGATGAGTTTCTGACCCTTGAGAACATAAATAAAGCACAGTTTACACCTTCACTTGGTCATAACATTTATGTATGTACTTTTTAATTCTCCACTTGTCACAGTTATGTTGTCAATCAGCTTTTGGCTGTTTCGGAACTAAACTGTCTCAGAAGTTGTCAATGAAATCTATTAAAATGGTTGAAGATTTTTCTCAGATTTGCTTTCAGCATATCATCATGTAATATGCTCAGTAGCAATTGGAACTGCTTTCGACATGTAGGCAGTATCAGCAAACTGGTAAAGCAATTCATAAGAATAAGACATGCATAATTCATTACATTCTTAAAAATCAATCTTACAACATCATACCAGGATTATGCAGTACCATCACAAATGTCATAGTACTTGTTCCAAGCTATTCCCTAAATGAAACATTTGGAATGTTCTAGAGTAACATAGGATAACAAGAAGATCTACAAGGATCTAGGGTAACATAGGAGATACATGAAACATTCACAGATTCATTAAAATAGCTTGGCAGCGATTGGAGCTCAGTGGTAAGCACATGTTTGTTGTCAGGATATCACAAGTTCAATTCCTGGCATCTCCAAGTAAGAATAGGAAAGAATTCTTCCTGAAAATATGAACACCTGCCAGCCAGTGTAGATAATAGTGAGCTTCAAGATCAATAACCTAATTCAATATAAAATAGTTTCCTATGATTCTGAGTAGAATAGTTTGACAGTTCTTGTTGTTGTATAACAGTTTGTTTTAAAATGCCAATATTTAGAGGTTAATCACTGATGCAGGACATGCTAGTTAAGACTTCTAATCTGTCCCCTTTTAAATTATGGCATATATTGCTTGCTTTTTGGCATAAGTCTTTTTGAGCATATGCTTGCATCTCTAACAAAATTAGAACATGGACAGATGAAACAGTTGAAAAACCTGCGTTGACAAACTTCATTGTAGCTCATTATATAAAGCCAAGAACTCCTTTAGGGTCCAGCATGGGATATGCTAGGTGCAGCATAAGAAGTACACTGTTAATGCTGGACATGTCAAGTTACAGGCAGCTGTTCCTTGCTTGTATGTGGTATTTTACGTCAGTATCTGAACTCTCAAGCAGATACTGTGGGACATGGCAAAATTTTAAAGAATGTTGTTAAGCTTAGCCTAAAGCTTGAACATTCCCACTGTGATGTTTTATGTGTTCCTTTGATCAGACTGCCACAAACTGCTTTAGAAGGTCCAGTTTCAGAGCTTCCCATATAGCATGACAAATGGGAGGAAAAACACAGAACCTTGGGCATGCAGAATTAGTTGCACAATTCTTTAAATCCAGGGCCATCTTGTTATATGCAGTTGTTCAAACATATAACAATTTGAATCTCAATTTTTAAAAGATTCTAGTGAAGCAATAGGAGATATTTGGTGTTCTAACAGTGACTTTTATTTAGCTGTTCTCTTTTACAGGTCGTTTGTATGCTATGCAGACAGGTATGAAGATTGACAGTAAAAACCCAGAGTGTCGCAAATTTTTATGCAAGCTCATGGATCAACTTGAAGCTGTATGTATATCTGTTTCTGTAGTGTTAACTGTTTATAACTATTTCCTTCACTGTTGAATGTGAAGGGAATAGATGTGTATCTGTCTCTAAGTAGGGATGGAATTGTTATATGCTTGCTACAAAGAGCCACTTCCCTCCTTATGCTTTTCCTTGATGAGATGTAACTTCAGGTAGATAAAGTAAAAGCTGAGTGTGGATTGCCATGTGTCAGAAGTGTGAACATGCAACAAGTGGCAGTTTGTTTTTGTTTACTTTTGTGCCACAATAAAATTATTTTGCACCTTCACAGTGTTGAGTTTCTTGCGTAAATTGTGGTAATGATGCAAATTAAATCCTATCAGTTACAGGTTGTAACATAAAGAGAAACAAATCAAAGGGGGGGGTCAATACTTCTGCAAGGCACTGAATTTGATTGTTAGGAACTTCAAATAGCTCCTGTTTTACTACATTCTGGCTCAGATTATCCTTCAAATTACTGTTGCAAGGCTTGGTACTGAATCTTTACCTGGAAGAAAGTTATATTTAAATCAGTAGAAGTTACTTAAGCATAACTATATAGTTATGATGCAGGCTTGTCTGTTTCCTCTTCATCTTTTCTCCATTTCTGCCTTTAATCATGATTTCTAAATTAGACCAACCACGATCAGTTCAAACATGCAAACTATGCTTTGAACATCTAATTCAAATTATGGTTTATGGTTTGGTTGTAACTATTCTTTGTCTATTTTTAGACTTCACAAGAAGCTATTGTTAGAGGAAAATCAGAAATGGAGGAGAGAATTATTATACAACAAGAAAGAGAAAGAAATAGAAAGCAAGATAAATTTGTGATCCATAATTTTGAAGACAGGAAAGTTATCTAAACTGAGCTTCTGTGGGCTGCAACTTTCATCAGTGTTGTAGATGTCTGAACTCTAAATTTTGTTTAGCATACTCCTCAGAAAATAGACTCATCCCCATGTTTTATTTTCAATCATTTGGCAACATAGGAAATACAAAGGTAGTCTAATATCCTTGGTCTTGTTTTGTATGGATAACCAAGGTTTCCCTAAATGTTAACAGTAAGTCTATTCAGGTGCCTAAATTCACCTGTTGTAACTGTAACAGCATTATTTACTTTGCTGATTTTATTAGGAAACCTGAGGCTCCTTTTACTCTGTAGCATCTTTGAAAAGAGGTCTTTGAATTGCAATACACTGCTTGACTAAGCATTCCGGTAAATCTTCAGGTCATTGGAGCACTTAGGTTGCAGCAGGGACTCTCATTTCATTAGTTCTTTATTTATATAACACGCTGCAAGCTGCTTCGCAGGAGGAAACTATATGGTCCTTTTGAGCTGCACTCGCCGTGAAACGTGTCATGAATTAGATGGTGTTGAATTTTTATACAAAGTTTTCTTTAGGGTGGGAAAAGAAGACAAAGTGTCATAAAGCTATTAGAAATCTGAACAGTGGTGATTGAGCTACAATTCTGGCAGTGTACTATAAATGTTTGACAATTCTGATTATTTTTGCCTCATTTTTAAAGGAAAGCTCCTAGTACTCATTATTATGGAATGAAGAATTTTTTTAAAGTTTTTTTTTAAAGAAACAGAGTAAATGTTGATGAATAGAACTTTGTTGTGATACGGTACCAGTCCTTCAAAAACATTGCCTGCTATGTTGCATGTGCTCCTTTCCGAACTTTAACCAGCATGTACAGTTGCTGATCAAACATGATCTCCAGCAGTACCTTTTATTTATTTCAGCAGGAGTATTGTAGAAACTTATATGCATGTTTGTTAAATGGTCAGGAAACTTCTCCCAGAAGAAATTTGGAATGAGTGCATGTTAGACCTACTACATCGTTTCTGCTGAGAAATGCTGAGTGTTGTGCCCAGGACTGGGGTGTTCTTGTATGGTCCCTCAACAGTTATGTCCAGGCATATCAAATGTGATATGTAGATTTGTCCCAGACAGAATTGTTTGCATACTGAAAATAGCCAAATGGAATTTTTAGTTTGCCTTAATTGTCAGTAGTGAGAAGTCCCAATTAAGCAGATTTTCACAGTATTGCTCTATTTACACCCTCCATTCACATGGTATGGGAAGTACAGGGTGCATATAAACAATAGTCTGGCTAAAATGTACTGAAAAGAAAGGAGCGTATTGGTCAGTATTAGTTTATTCTCCCAATCTAAAGACTGGTAATAACTGATTTGAATCTGGGAGGTCCTGTGCTTGTGACTCTCTAGGGAGCTTCAAGCTATATATTTGGGAGCCAGATATCTAGAATATGTTGTTGCAATTTAATTTCTATAGGCTAGTAAATACATATTTTTTTTATTTTCAGATGAAGAAGCAGTTGGGTGATAACGAAGCTATTACTCAGGAAATAGTTGGCTGTGCCCATGTGGAGAATTATGCCCTGAAAATGTTTCTTTATGCAGATAACGAAGATCGAGCTGGGCAGTTTCACAAGTAAGTGGCAAAATTTGAATGTAATATGTGCTGCAACTCACTGAAGCAAGGGAGATTTTCAGCCTGTCTTCATGCACTCACGTGATGCAGAGGGTCTGAAATATGACTTTGGCAAGCTAATATAGTGAACATTTATAACCACAAGGGTGCAGTAAGGAGACATAAGTCTCTGGGGCTTTTATTTTCTTTATGTATTTTATGGATACAAAATAACTCCTTTTTTACATCCCATTATTTACAGATGGTGCATGTGTTTTTGTTTGTTAATATTTCAAGAAAGCATTTTTTCCCTTTCCAGAAATATGATAAAGTCTTTTTATACTGCAAGTCTTCTAATAGATGTCCTGACTGTGTTTGGAGAACTATCAGATGAGGTAGGTTAACCAGTTAAATAGTGCATATCATTAATCATGTGAAACATAGAAATTGATTTTTATTCCTAATTGTACTAGTTCTAACTAAATAATATTAAAAACAATGGTACTTTAGTTAGCTGTGACTTTTTCTATTAATATCAACTGGGTTTGGTCACAAGTCAATTTTAGCTGGATTACAACATTTCTCTATTAGAACTTCTTCTAGGATAGGATCAAGCGCTACTTCAGGTCTGCTTTCAGCATGCCAGTAACATTTTTGACAGCAGACCATCTGATTACACAACTTTTGAAAGTTGTCTGAGGACCTGCACTTTACTTAATGTCTAAGAAGCTTCTGTTTGAGAAACAGAAGCCCTGAAGTCCCATTGGCTGAGCATAACTTCTTGTGTAGTTGTTTGGATCCTGAGATAATACTTTTTTCACAGAATAGAACACAAATGTGTTAGTTTTGAATAGTTCTGATTGGCAGCAGAAGCTAATATCCGTGAAAGCAGCTCATTCAGTTGGTTTGAGGTAAGGGAAAAGTAATCCTGTATTATGCAGACTTCTCGGAATGATGCATTTTATGTTTAAAATGCGGTGAAGTTTATACAGTGAAGACACTGAATGAAATGAACCAAGATGACCATTTCAGTTGCTTCCAATTCCATAGTAATGCAGTTATTTTGCATTTTCAGTGTATGTTAAGGAAATGTTATTGAGTGGGTGGATCCAGAATCCAGAGTTTTATGCAAACTGTAACTGTTGTTCACTAAATCAAGAACTCCATTCATACTGACTTTGGCTTTTGAAAGACACCAAAAATCATCTTCCTTTTATGGTATAGTTTTGAATTGCTTATTAAAGATACACCCCCATGCATGTTTAGGCAGACTGTCTAAGCATGCGTAGGATTTTACCCTAAGATAGTTACCTGCCTGTGATATTTGTCTTGTATGCGCTCTGAGCATTTCAAAAGAACTTATACTCTGTAAAAGTTTTAAACTGGTATAAAATTTTCATTTTGGCATTAGATCGATTGTATATGGCTCCTTAATATGCACTGAAAAAAGCAAACCAGCTGTGTCTTTAGATAATACTAAACAACTAAAATTGTCATTTTGATTCATTTCATTCAGTTACAGTAGTTGATGTGAAGAATGGTTAATAATTTTACTGGTATTTACTTACCTGCACAAACCTGTAAACTGTTGAAATTTCCTTTTCAGTAAAAAGTAATACAAAGAAGAATTGTACTGGAAATGCAAGTAGAATAGGTCTCTTGAGGCCATTGAGCCACAGAGCAATACATCTTACTCATTTTCCTGCAAGGGGAAGATGCAGATATAATACAGAATCATGGTTAGGGATCAGGACTAAGCCATAGAATGAGTTTTCTATCATCTAATTCAGACTAGTGAGGCAAGCATATTATAACAAACCAGGAATGTGATGATGGAGAAATTTATATGTTAGAAGAGTGGAACAGAACAGAGACAGTATGTGATCTTGCAGCCTCATTCCACATAATGTCTGCACTGAGAAAAAGTGGTCATTAGGCTATTGGGAAAGGAGAGTGAGTTACTATTTTTGTACAGCCAGTTCTGCTTCTCCAGTTAAAAATAAAACATTACTAGTTGCTGTCAGAAAAAAGTAGAACTGTGAACCTTTATTCCTAGTATACACAGAGAAGAAATGTAATGTGCATATTATGAAAATAAAAAATAACATGACATAGACACAAACAGAAGTTAAGCTTGTAACACTTAGAATTATGAAATAAATTGGCTCATTGCATAACTGTTGGCTGCCATCAGGACTATTTTCCAGAAAATCCCATTTGAGGCTCAAAGCAACTCTAAGAAACTTGTTGGGACTAATATATGTTCTTTGTGAAGTCTTGGTTTCTTGGGTACATTATGTGATAGGCTATAGCCATCTTGTACAAAGTAGCAATTTAGGTGTTGAAAGGGCCCAAAGATCCAAGAAAAACATGGTAGATTTAATATGCTCATGTTAAAAATGGCAAATGTGTTGGAACATGCCTCATGAACTGTTCTTAACAGAACTTTTTTAAGCTGCATGGTGCTTTTTCTGGAAGATCCCAGTGATTGCAAAGGAGGGCTTGGCGGCCTACCTGCAACTTGTTCTTATTAAGTGACCATCCCTACTTTTAAATAACTAGGGTAAATATAATTTTAAGCAAGGCACATTTCTTTTAATTTAAATGAAGACTCTTTATTTTGGCTGAACAGGATTAGAGTTAAGTAGTCTAATGAAAAGGAAAAGGGAAAGTATCATAAAAGCTTCTTTACAATAAAAATCTTTTCCAACTTGAAAGTTAAGTTCTTTTGCTTACACGTGTCATGCAGGAGGTTTAGTCTGGAACGTGCTGGAGCAGATAAATTCTAAACAGGATGTTCCATTTACTGGCATCTTCCCTTTGGAAAATAAAATTGAAGAAATAATTCAAAATGACCAAAATTAGTGCCTTGGATGGAAAAGAATGCAAGAAATGTTGAAACCCTTGTACAGAAATAACTAAATTCATAAACTTCATGAAGATAAATGTCCAAGCTAGTCAAAGGGTGTTCTGGAATGCCATAAAATTAGTGGAACTTAAGTTAAAGCAATGCTCATCCCAGAGGCAGGATATAGAACTTGCTGTGATTTATGAAAAGGGGCTAGAGCTCTAATACTGAATAGCACATTTTCAGTGATTGGAATGCAAAAGTGGGAAACAAAACATAATCAAATTCTTGTGGGAGAATTTAGCCGAGGGATAAGAAATGAAGCAGGAGAACAACTCATAGAATTTTATGAAGCCAACAGTCTGTTTATAGCAAATAAATCCTTCAAGCAACTGACAAGATAATTGTACACATGGACAGCACCAAAAATCAAGTAGATTATGTAATTGGAAGAAGAAGATGGAGAAGCTGTATTCTAGCTGCCAAAACTTGTCCAGGAATAGATTGCAGTAGTGACCATGAAATCTTAACTGTCAAAAATCAGAGTCAAGCAGAGTCAAAAAAACCTGTTAGCACAACCATAGTTTCAAAATAAAATTTGAACATTCCTGAGTAATGTCATAATTTGTATTTCTGAACTAAATTGACCATGAGCCAGAAGAACTGTGGACCTAAACCAGAGACATTATTGGGTAAAAGACAATTCCTGCAGCAAGAAAAAAGAAGAATCCTAGATGGGTAACAGAAGAAACACTTAGAGTTACTAAGGCCATACAAAAAGCAAAAGGTGACAGAAATAGGGTCAGAATCTCAGGTGCAGTTTTTCAGCAGTTTATCATGTAGAGACAAAAATAATTATTACAATGACCAGTGCTGCAAAGAAATAGAACAATAGAAGAGGAAAAACGGGAGACCTGTTGCAGAAGATTCACGAAATCAAAGGGAAATTCAGACCTAGATTAGGAATGCTGAAAGACCAACAGGAAAACATACTATCTGACCAGAAGAAATTAAAGAGAAAGGTGGAAAGAATATATAGAAGAGATGAAAAGATCACAGATTCCTTCAAAGAGAACCTGCAATATCTGCTATAAAAACACTTTAAGGAATAAAGCACCTAGGGTAGATAGGATATCAATAGAACTATTCTAAGCTTCAGAGACTGCATCCATCCTAATCCCAACAAGAATATTCCAACAAACATGGAAAACAAAACAGTGACCTGCAGCCTGGAAACATACCATATACATTCCAAACACAAGAAAGATGCAAAAGAATGCAGCAACCTTTGGACCATTGCACTAATTTCCTGTGCCAAGCAAGGTGATGCTCAAAATCTTGCGACAAGAAAATTACATGGAGTGAAAAATGCCTGACATTTAAGCTGGATTCTGAATAGGAAGCAGCACTAGAGAGGATATCAAAAGTAAACATCACAGAAGCACACTAAAAAAATTCTGAAAAAATAGACTACACCAAAGCCTTTGACTGCATGGATCGCAAGAAGCTATGGATGGGCCTGAAAGAAATGGGTGTGCCTCTGGACTTTGTGGCCCCAGTGCGTAAGCTGAATCATGAACAAGAAGCTACTATTCAGGGCAGAATATGGAGACATAGAATGGTTCTTCATTGTGGTCTCTGCACATCACACATACGGGCTTGTGCACCAGGACAAGGCCTGGACCACAAAAAACTTAAATAGGTGAGCATCCTGGATTAGGTAGGAGCTCTTCCCTTTCTGGTTCCCATGTATATAGGAGAGGAGTTCCCACCCACTCTCTCAGTTTCAACTGCCATAGCATCGACTGGGAATCTCTTCATTCTTTCATTACCACTAAGTACCTTGTTTCATGCTCTTTTGCTCTGGTTTCCCATAGAAAGAAGACTGAGACTTGGGATATCAACAATGAAGGAACTAGAAAAATGCATTAAATATAAGGTCATTTCATGGCCACGGCCAATATAATCCACGTTATTGTTTTCCCAAATACTGTGTGGATGTGAGAGCTGAACACGTTCAAAACATGCTAGAGGAGAGCTTTGCAAATATTCTGGACTGACAGAAAGAAGAACAAATGGATGAAATCAAGTCAGAGCTTTTACTAGAAGCAAATAGAACAAAAGTGGGGCTATCATACCTTGGGCACAAGTTGAAAAGGCAAAATGCCCTGGAGATATAACAGAAGGGAAAAAAAGGAAGATCAAATATGAGATGGATTGACACCATAAAGGAAGCTGCAGTCTTGAATTTACAAGAGCTGAGCAGGGTTGTCATGGATAGGACATTTTGGATTTATAGGGTAACCAATAGGACATTTTGAGATGACTTAACATCACAGAAATACATATATTTAAACTATCATGGCAAAACCCATACCCAGAAAATGAAATGGTGAGCATAACTACATGATATTAATTTCCTGCTAGAGAAAGGAATGGTGTTAGAATGCTGCTACTTCACATCTTTCCAATCATTTATGTTTTATGCTTCATAGCTTATTTTGCTGAGTTATAAAATATGTATAGATATACAAATCTTTTCAACCAGTGCCTTTCTGTGCCCAGAGAAATTAGAACTGTGAGATTCAACGTTGTGCCTCCTCTTCCCGTCAACCACAAATTTTCCAAGGAACAGATGACCCAGTATTTCTAAGAACTGGATTCTGGTTCTGTTATTGTGGTGCTTTCCTGTTAACATCTAGGAAAAACCAGCTTCTAAATAGTACAAATTTTGGAAAGCTGTCAAGGGTCTATATTGTTAGTTGCTACAAATGTCAGAGCACAGACGGACAAGAAAGAGAAACTTCGCAAATGTAATTTGTTCAGTGGCTATTGAATTTTAGATGTGCATTTCAGTTCTAAAGTGCTGGAAAAGAAACCTAAATTAGCTAGCTGGTTCTATACTTTGAAATCTCAGAGTTATATCAAAATTAATTCACCATCTCAGTTATTTCAAAAGTAGCATAAATATGGTGCCTTCAAATCCAGGGATTAATACCCAGTTAGTTATTAAACATTTTTTAGACTAAAGCAGCAAAATAGCCTTGTGTGGTTAACAGCTTTCTTAGCAACAGGATTTTTTTTCAGCATATATATGTTATTAAGCTACCAGGCAGTAGTTTAGGCTTCCTGGTTTTATAAAAATGTGTTTTTAATGTTCTGCTTTCCTGGTAAGTAATTGTCTGTAAAACAAAATTTATTGCCAATATATGCTGGGTATCAGTGCTTTACAACTTGTCACGTCTGGGTTTTTTATTGCCTGTAAATTGTGTTCATAAATACAGCAGGTGCTGCTGTTTCCTTAGATGAGAAATAGAATTTGGGTGCAATCCAGGACAAGTTAGTTGCATTGACATCCCACTGAGAGCACTGAAATGGAGATTAGCCATTTGGCTGAATCTAAATAAGTGATACAACACTAAGAACATTTCTCTGAGCTACAATAGAAGCAGATGAAATCCAAAAAGTTATACATAGTAAAATCTAAGATACTGCCTCACATGTTATTTCAAAATAAGTTTATAAGTTTATTTTTGTGAAGTCTATTGTTTTTCATTTGTTCTCCAACATATTAATGATGTGCTATGAACAAAGTGTAATTCAGCTGTGTTTTTAACACATGCAAACTGATATGCATTGTATCTTTGGGCATCACATATTTCTTCGTCTGCACCTTCACTAATTGACACTTGTGCCTTGCATAGAGTAAGTCTATTGAAAATGGTGACCTGGTTTCCACATAATGCTAATTCATGGCTGATTTAACTGGTGTTATGCTGCCCTACCCAGGAATTATTTTTTCAACTTCTGGGTTGCTACCATGCTCCTTTGCCCATACCCTCCCTTTGCAACACAAAGGTAGAGATGCTGGGGTTGTAGAATTGGGAAGTAGAGTTGTGGGGTGAGGGAGCATGTGTGACCACCTCTGCAACCTAGAAAAACAGCCCACAAAGAACCCATACCACTGGATTCACACATAATGACAATCCTTGGTTTAAACTACCCAAAAGACCAGTGAGTTATGGTTGGTCAAATAACCCTTGATTAACTACAATGCATGCAGCCACTATTTTGAATATGTAACTTTTAATCATTATAATCCACCAATGTACACGGTCCAACAACTAATCATACATTTTCTTTCTGGGTAGTTTGTGATTAACAAACAATGGTTTGTTAGTGTAATTGGATTCACATATTGTCACCCCAGAATTCTTCAATCCCAACTTAAAAACCATCACCTGGTTCACACACAACAATAGCCAGTGATGGGTTGCACATGGGCTGAATCATAGATTGTTGTTGCCTCATGAATTATTATTACATGCAAATCCTGTACTATGGTTTAATTATGGGTTCTTAAACAGAAACAACACAGAACTCACAACTTAATGACAGAGCATGGATTCTTTTTCTAGATTATTCATGGTTAACAGTCAGTGGTTAAACCATAGCACAGGGTCCTGTCATTGGCCCAAACCTTCCTTTCTCAGCCAAGACTCCTGCAAACCAGACAGACAGGCATTTTACAATGCAGGTCTTTATTGGCACGTCACAGATAACAGGGCAGCTCAACTCTAGCAGCCTTCTAACAAGCTCAATGACAACCTCTGCTCATATAAAGAGTAAATGAATGTTGAACCCAAGCTGGAAATCTCCCCCCAATCTTCCCCTTTCACGCTGCAGGCTCTACCCTTAGGGTAGTTCTCGCACAGGAGCACTAGTTAGTGAGACCTACACAAACACTCTAAGTGGGTAACTTATCTCTCCTAGTGCCTCATCACAGAGTCAGGGACTGGGCAAAGCAACAACTCTCCCTCCTGAGTCTTCTTCTGTCTCATTTAAAACATGTCTGCTCTCCTGGTTAGCCTGGGAATCAGTGGGCAACAATTCTGATGGGCCTTCAAAGGCTTCTACCTCCCTTTGACCATTCCACCCTCCCTTCATCTCTTTCACGGTGTCCTCCCTTCAGAATCCAGTAACACAGGCCCTGGGAAGTCAGCAAAGAATGAGTCCCTAGCTCGCTCACTGCATGTAGTGGCAACACACAATTCGACAACACCCTATGATTCAGTGATAACCTATACTTAATCCATACTCTGAGTTGTCATTATGTGCAGATCAGTGTGAAACTGAATGTATATTTCATCCTTACCTTCAGATACAACATTCTATCTGAATACCGGTCATTTGGCATCTTGATTCCAACACTTACTTGAAATTAAATTCTGTTAAAATCAGAAATTAAGGGAACTACTTTTATTTGATTCATATTTAATGTGGGAAATAATTCTACTTTTCCATATGATAGATTTTTAAATTTTTCTTTTCAGTGTACTTATTTCCAAAATTTCTGAGAATATGTGTAAGTTAATTTTCATACCACACACCATGTTTATGCAGCCTTAAGGTATCATACAAAATAAATGGGACAACAATTTCTATCTTCAGAAGTAAGAAAGGGATAGATATTTTTGCAAACTATTTGTTGCTTTGTATTTGTTCTTTTTTGGTCACTTTTTAATGTTTGCTGTGCTACATTTTTGTGTGGAATTTTTCAGGGTGCCTTTGGCACTGTTTAGTGGGAAATTGGGATATAAATATTGTAAAGAGAATACAATTTGTCTGTAGAAATACGGATTGTTCTTTGTTGATGGACGGAGTATAAAGTTTTAAATAAATAAACGAGCAAAAAGTGTTGTGGTGAGTATAGCCAAGATGTTAGTAGTATAAATACTTATTTTGGACTATAATTAAATACTTTAATTCATTTATTTTCTAGAATGTTCAGCACAGAAAATATGCCAGATGGAAGGCAGCATATATTCATAATTGTCTGAAGAATGGAGAGACTCCACAGCCTGGACCTATTGGCATGGAAGGGGAATGTGCGTAACCTTTTTATTACTTCAGATATTGCTTACAGACTAAATTCACTGAGCTAAATCTAGAGTTCTCATCGTCAGGATTCTACTTATGGAACACCTCATGCTAAAAGGAGGACAGAAAGGCATTTTCACTGATTTCCTTTCCTCTTGTATCCTATGAAAAGCTGCTCCAGAAGTGACCTGCTAGAGCAGTATGAGAAGTGGTATTCTGCAGGCTGCGGGAGAAGGGGAAAATCAGCAAAAATCACCTCTTCCTTTGGAAAAAGACTTTTAAATCTCACTTCCTTCCACAAGCACTCTAGATCTAATATACTAAATTTAATACATCATGGACACATGTTTCTTTGAAAGGGCATCAACATTACTGTCTTTCCAATGTGAATCGAGTTTTGTAGAAGACTTCTGCTTTTTATTTTTAACTCTCCCCTTCAGTCTGCACTTTGTTCTCTTAGAATAAACTACATTGGATGAAATAACAGTGGACCTCAGCAAGAAGTCTGTCATCCAATGGATTTTTTCTACCTTTTCTTCTTCTCAAATGTTTACAACAGTTTGGCTCCTGGAATGAATACATTTTCACCTAGTCCTTGAGTCAGCATATATAATTCTTTGATTAGCTTCAAAAATGTGATCCTGTTTGTGCACATGCATATTAATTTATACCCTTAAGCCCCCATGTTTGTGGTAGAATTTAGAGAAATGGATCAGACAGATGAACTGTAGCTTCAGGGTATATTTCTTTTTGGCACTTTACTATAGTATGCTATGTTTATCTATAGAATAAAATTTAGTAAAATACCTCCTAAAGAATGTTGCATACAATATAACTCTTAAGAACATAGAACCCACAACTTTTAGGGTCTTACAGTGCCAAAGTTCATATGGAAATATATCTGTCTTCTAAAATACCCAAAGATTTTCTCATAATCCTTGCTTTGTGTGTTTGGGAAAGAAAAGCAGCATTGTTTTAAGTGTACTAAAGGCTTCCCCCATTCCTTTCTGCTTGCTCACTTTCTTCCTTCTCTTGTAAATGGAAAAAGTCAGTACTGAAACAGAATGAAACTAACTTTGAATAACTTGAGAAAACACCATGTTTCTTAAAAGTGCTGTTCGCCCTGGTTTCATGAAAAAATGTACTGTAAATATTGGATTTTTTTTTTAAAAGCTATGATAGCCATTTTATTCTGTGAAATCTATTGAAACAATAATGGAGAACTACATGGGTGTCTGCAGTGTGAAAAAGTTATCCCTGAATGGCACAACCGTTGGGTCCAAGGGAAAGAGCAGTTTTTGCCAGTGATAGAACCAGGGCACAGTTAGAACAAACCTTAGACTTTGATGGTTTACTGAAGCTGCTCTGCAAATATAACATCTTGTTTGCTTGAAGTATATCTTCAGTTACTATAACTGCACTGGCACTGTCCTTTTATGGTAAAAGGTCAGAAAGCATTTTTGATGCAGCTCATGATTATTAGTCCCCAGTACTTTGGTGTTGTCTATCATAAAAATTTGTCTTGCATCCTTGTATTTGCAGTTGCACAAATAATTTGCCAGGATGCTTCTTTCATGTAACTTTACAGTGATTTTGTGAAGTAAATTTGGCTGGAAAAGACTGATTTTCAGAAGGTGATTTTATGCTTTAAAGTCTGAAATACTTTTCTCTGCAGTTTAGTAAAAATAAGCATGCCTCTGTTCTCTACTTACAAGATTATGAAAATGAAGAAGTTGGTTCTCCTGCTGCAACTAACCAAGGGTCAGAGCCATCATCTTCTGCTTTGCCTCCAAGCAATTATACGGGCATCCATATCCCACCTGGTGCTCATGCCCCAGCTAACACTCCTGCTGAAGTGCCCCATAGCACAGGTATGGTATTTATATAAAGTGATCAGCATATGTTCCATTTGGTTCATTTACAAATGTACGATAATTTAAAGATTGAATAGAACATTGGCAGCATTTGCTCAGACTCATGGAAATTCATATGCTACCAATGAATTCTGCTCTCAGTATCAGATGATAGTACAAGATAGATGACATTACACTGTACATACCTTTGTAATCATTGTGTTACAGAGTTGGCATTATCCTTAAATTCTCTTCAGTTAAGCTTTCTGTTAGTATCTGTCTATACAATAATTATTTACTCACTTGTCTGTTAACCCCTTAGAACCTCTTAACACCAATTTAAACCATTTAAACTATCACCAATTTAAACTTAACTTTCCAAGGAGAAGTGCCAGCACTGTCAGAGGCTAACAATGCAGGTTTGCTGTGCTGTACTATCACTAGAACCATATGGGTTGGATCCAAAATTCTGTGCAAATATTTCTCCACATATATTATTTCTTAATTAGAAGTTCCCAAGCAGCATGAGTAGTCTCTCATAGAACATGAAGCTTTCTTATTTAAAGATGAAAAAGTAAAAAATCCCACTAGGCATGCCCAAGCCTTCAGGCATATGTAAAGTAACTATTTGAGTCTTGGCCTGAATGTACTATTTTTCATTTTCTTTTATACATATGAAAAGAAAGATTTGGCAATAAAGATGTAGGCTTTCTTGGAGAAAATGTAATTGGAAGATTTATGCTAGCCAAAAGTGAGGTTAAATTAAACTCTGGTAAGTCTGAAAAAATAAAATAACATAGCTTTCACAAGTTTAAACAAATTTAGAGATGGAAAATATGAAACACCCATAAATAAGCACACTGCAATTCTATGTACACACATTTGGAGTAAGCACTGTTGAACAGTGGGATTTTCTTCCAAGTAAATGTTCTTAGGATCACACCATTAGCCTTAAAAGTAGGTTGGAAGATCTTTTGTGGTGACTGTTACTATTTAAAATATTGACATAGACTCTAACAAAGCAAAGAGTCTAATTATTTCCATCTAGTCTTCTTTCAGTGCAGTGAAATGGTCAGAATTGGAGCAAAAGAAGGCTGCTCATATGTTCCTTTGCTCTTATTACTCTAATATTGTCCTCCATAGAGTGTGATATACAATTATTTGTTTTTATGTCTCATCGTGACATCAGTCTTTGCAAATTTGTGTAAAACCAATATTGAAATTGCTTGAAAGTCTTGTAGCTGGATACCAAATATTGAATAAGGGACACTATACAAATACTACATTCTTCACTAAATTAATTGTATTAAAGTTCTCTAAAGTTGTTCTGAATCTTTATATATTTTCTTCCATTACAGTTAAGGTACATTCTCAAGAAGTTAAAGACACTGTTCCTGTTCGCATTTAATGGCACACTACTTACTTAGCGTGCTTCAGCATACAGTGGTACCTCGGCTCACAAACGCCTTGGCTCACAAACATATCGGGTCCTGAACAAAAATTACTGAAAAATTTTTACTTGGGTCGCGAACACCACTTTGGGAGGTGACCAAGATTGCAGCCATCTCCCCCCCCCGGGGGGGGGGCAGCAAAGCAGAGCCGCGGGGGAGATTGCCGAGATTCCGCTTGTCATTCGTGCAGCCGCGCACCTCTGATCACAGATCGTAGTTGCTTTTGTGCAGGGAAGGCGTTCATGATCAGAGGCGCGCAGCTGCAAGAAAGACGGGATCAGCAAAGCAGAGCCGCGGGGGAGATGGCTGAGATTCCGCCTGTCTTTCCTGCAGCAACGTGCCTCTGATCAGGCCCACCTTTCCTGCACGAACGGAACTGCGATCGAGGCCATCTCCCCACCCCCAGCGCACCGTTTGTGCCCATCTCTCCCTCCCCTAGTGTGCCCGCAATCCTGCCCGGCTCTCCCCCCCCCCACCCCCCAGCGCGCCGGGATGACGGGCGCCTGCAGGGATCACAGGCACGTGCATGGATGACAGGCGCGATCTTGGTTGTGCTGGGGGGGTGGGGAGATGGCCGCACTTGTGCTTGGGGTGGGGGGGGGGTAGATAGCTGCGATCTTTGTTGTTGTCACTTTGTTTCACATTTTTCTGATTTAAAAAATGGTTACAGAATGGATTAACCTTATTTACATTGAACCTTATGGGGAAATTTAACTTGGCTCACAACCAATTTGGGTCACGACCAGAGTCCTGGAACGGATTAAGTTCGTGAGCCAAGGTACCACTGTATTTTCCATTTTTTTCCATTTATCCTCTCAGCCTGGATTTGCATATGATTTACTACATTCGCACAATTTCTGTTGTACCAGTGGGACCCACCACTGATGCAACAAGAAGCTGATGCTCCCTAAAAAAGCTACAGAAACAAGCAGAAATGCTAGTTTCCAGAATGGAAGAGATCAGGCTGTCTCCCTGCTGCAAACTTAGTTGATCTGCCCTGTTCTGGAAATAAGCCTTTCTTTCTTTCTTTCTTTCTTTCTTGCTTGCTTGCTTGCTTGCTTGCTTGCTTGCTCGCTCGCTCGCTCGCTCGCTCGCTCGCGCTCTCTGTAAACATTTCTATGCCGCCCCTTGCTGAGGCCTAGGGGCGGCTTACAACATCAAGCGGCGTACAACATTTATGCTCATTTCTGTTTGCTTTACAGGGTCCCTGTAAAGTATGGGCAGAATGCATGCAAGTTTAATTTCTCTGTGTTCCTCACAGGTGGGACAAGCAATACAATTCAACCTGCTCCTCAGAATGTTCCGATAGTAGATCCTTCACTTTATAATGTCCAGCCTGCAGGTAAGGGGTTTTTTCCCCTTTTATGGTACCCCTAGTCTCTGTTTTTGCAGCCACTGGCAAATACAGCTACTGCTTTTGGATAAAAGTTTGATTTATAAATACATTTGATAACCTGAGTGGAGTTAAGTGTGGAGCCATTTTTTTCCAAAAAACAATGTTCATTTTAAACAACTTTTCTTCCTTGTTATACAGATTCCTTTATCTTGACTCTAAATGCATTTTCAGCGTCTTTATCAGGTTCCTAACTGTTTAGCTGAAAGATTCATTATTGGCGGAACTTAACTCTGGTGTTACATTGCAGTAATGAATATAGCCACTATACTAATATTATCCTTGGATGTATAAAGGGTCTGACTTCTTCCAGGCTATACAAGGCACAGCCTTGTCCGTGTCAATATTTTCACTATTTCAGAATTTAGTTCTTTCAAATAATGTAGGTTAAAAGCAACTTCCATGTATACTAAATCTTTAAAAAAATAATTCCAGTTTTCTTTCTCTCATTTACAAATAATTGTAAACCCTTTCCTGAAATGTTACTATATTAGTATCTGAAGTACGCCTGAATAATAATAAGGCCTGTTGCCAACAGTACATGTAATAGAGTAGGTACTGTAAAAATAAGATTAGATTGGTTAATTTAGGCTTCATTCCAAAGAATCAGTTGAATACTGGACTGATGCCTTGGCTGTTTGCTAAAGAATGATTTTTAAGTTGCTTTTGGCATCATCATATGAAAAACAAAATGTCCTTTGCTGTGTTTTTCAAAGGGAGGGAGGTCACCATTGACCAAACCTTAGAAGTAAAATGTGGATTTATACATTCAACAGGTAACGGATGTTGGGTCACCTTTTGCAACTGTAAGCTCTGTAATACTTTAATAAAGTTTAAATTTGCTTTTTAAAAAACCTTCCATATATCCTGAAGTGTCTAGTACTGCCTCATCTTGGAAGTTAAGCCAGTTAGGCCAAGCTGAAATCTGGGTGGCTGACTTAATGTTGCGAACCTCTCAGAAAGCATCAGCTATGGGCAGTATAGAAATGTAATTAGTAATAATAAATCTTATAGATTTGATATCTAATGTGTAGGTTTTTAATATTGTATGCTACCTTGAGTCCCAGTACTAGGAATACGCAGAATATGATGATGATGATCCACCAGAACAATTTGTGTGAGGATTAATGCAGTGATGAAATGGTTATTGTGTGTAGCAGACATACTTGACTTTTGTTAAAATAAGTCAGACTGAAGCATGCTTCATATTTTCTAGAATGTACAAAATACACTAACAAAAATAACCTTGTACTGGATACCTTTCCAAGTTTTAGGTAGAATTAAGCAGTTGGCTGATTCAAAACAAAATTTGGCCAATTGACTCTTCAAATATATTGGGCTGGATCCAAAGTTTCCCTTCCAAAATCCAATGGAACTTCCTTCAACAGAAAGCCCTTCCAGCAAAGGAAGACTACTTGTATTCATGGAAAGAAATCTTTGAATCATTAACTTCATTAGAACAAATAATTATCAACATTTTTGGAACTTACACTAATTACAAAAGTGAATTGGTTAAGAGTTCATTGTATAAGAGTTCAAGTAACTAAAAATTATAAGAAATTAGAACTTTTGCCAGTATTGCTAAGGCTTCTATAAACTTGAATAGTTCTTGTCTTTGAAACACAAAGATAAGCTTGTTGCTAACAGTTTTGTTAAAAAAAAATAAGGCTGCTGCGCTAAATAAACTCAGAAGGAAAACCTCATTGAATACAGTGGGACTTACTTCCAAGTAAACTTGTACAGGATTATGCTGCATAACAAAGCCAACAGCGACCTAAAATCCAAACCAAATTAAGTGTGAGTTTTAAAAAACCATTGCTGTAGGGTAGTCAACAGGCCAATACTTCAAGCATTTCTATTATAACATCATGGAATGTTTGACCATACCCGATTGTGATTGAATTACAAGCTGTCCTGAGACATTCTGTAGGGGACGGAATGGAAAAGCTGTAAATAAATAAATTGAAAATGTTTGTCGGATCAACTTCCAAGGTCAACTTAGTCAAGTTAGGAATGGGAGTGCTTATAAAATTTACATATAAAATCCTGCAACATACTTGAAATAATTTACTGGTTTTTGTGTACATGATATGAAAATCATATTGCAGATACATAAATTAGGAACATGTAATAAATTTTTATTGTATTATGTTTAAAAATAGGACTCTTACTCTCATTAGGAATCTAGAACATAGATAGGAATTGTGCAACAGAGGATAATACTATTGTCCTTGGAGATTTAAGTTTAAATGACCATCTTCCAAAAGCTGTGTAGGACACTTTTTAAGCTGATGGCTAGGATTAGGGGGATATAACTGCTGGATTTCAGCATTTGTAAGATGCATCTTAACATAGTGTTGCTAGTTCAAAGGCCTGGGAACAGGACAAATTATAAATACAACAAAAATTTTAAGTTAATGTGCCCACCCTGGTTTATTTGGATTCTCCAGCCTTGTATGTGACCATTCCAAAAGAAAAGAAAATCTGTTTCTGCAGCAAACCTTCTGAATAACAATTCATAGAATATCTAAGCTTTTCTTGCTCATCAATATGCAGAATATTGCAATAAGCATAATATATTAATGCAGTCACAGATGTGAAATAGTCCATTAATACTTTATTGGCACTGCTTGCCACTCAGCAGGTAGAACGTTTTTTTGCATATTCCATGATGTTACAGCAGTTCAGCCAATGGATAAGGGAGGGGGCATGACAGCAAAAGACCGTTTTTATGGGTTTTATAAAACGTTTTTTCCTGGCACTCACTTTACTATTTCAGACAAGCGTGAACCCAGTATGGTTTATACAAACGTAACACAACCAGATGATATACAGACAGCCCCAGGATTATGAAAATGTTTTATTCCTGAGAAAATAGAAACTCATCTTTAAGTCAAAATTGTATCTAAGTCAGATTGTGTATAATTGGTCCTTCACATTTGCAGGGATTAGGCACACAGGATCCTCATGAAACTGAAAAAAAAACCCAGTAATATCTCTACCCACACACACACCACCACCCAAACTTAACACTGCCTCCTCTTTGCAGCAAGAAAATGTCTGAGATTTCCCTCTCCAGATGGGCAGGGCAGGAAGGCAGCCTTTGGAAGTCTCCTCTCTCCCCTTTCACTTCCTCTCTCTCTATGATGATGCTTTGGAGACCTTCCCTCTCTTCCCTTTTGTGTCTCCTCTCTGATGATGATGATGATTTTCTGCTGTAATATTTTTAAGTTAATAGGCTTTATGGGAGATCATTCATAAGTATAGGTTGTTCATAACATGGACATTTGTAACTCGGGGACTGGCTTGTTACAGCTAAAGCAAACCTTTTAAAGTTAAAGAGGCTCTTATTTCCAAAAGGTATTTTGCTCTCAAGCAGGAATACTGTTAATCATTTTTCTCTCAAAAAAGTTTTCCCCTTCTTTAAACAGAAATGAAAAAGCTAATTCAAATCCTCTGCTTTATGCCATACTATATGTTAAGATATATATTACATTTTATTCTGCTTTGCATCTGGAGAATCAGCCTTCTTGTATAGATTTACTAAAAGTGCATCCATACCTCCTGTTTGCCTTTTTTTAAAAATATAAGTGAAAAGATTTCACCGTTCGTAATAATTCACTGTTGCATTAATAATACCAAGGACATGTTTGGCTATCTTTCTCCTGACAAGAAAAAGAAAATGTGACAGTCTATGCATCTTTCATTGGGGATTGGGTGTATCTCGTAACAAGGGATGTTCCCGTATTTAGACAAATGATACGGAGGCAGCATGAATGGGCTTAGTTGTGTTCCATGCTGGAGTTGGGGGAAAGGAAATGTAAGGTTAACGCATGAGGCATTGTCCTTGTTGTTGTGCAGATTGTAACATGATTACCCTTAACTGACTGGATTTTTTTAAAAGCTTTCCTTAGTGACTTCAGATAAAGGGCAAATCTCTCTCAAAGTATTGGCTTACCCATAAAGCGTATCAGACATCTTTAGCATTCACCACTGATATTGGCAAACCATTCCAAGCGGTTAAGTAAATGTGTGCATACTGTAGTGACCCTGAATCTTAGTCATCTATCTTTATTTTCACAGGGGAAATTCGTTTGACTGCCGAAGACTTTGCCAAGGCCCAGAAATATTGCAAATATGCTGGCAGTGCTCTGCAATACGAAGATGTGAGCACTGCTGTTCAGAATTTACAGAAAGCCCTCAAGTTACTGACTACAGGCAGTGAATGACGCCTTTGTCCTCCAGATTCATGACTTATGCCTAAAGAACTAACAGTCCATTTCTCCTACCTTCAACCTGTCAGGAAACACACAGTTGCACAAAAGCTTTTGATTTCAGACTGGAAAACAAAATCTGTGTCTCTGTACTGATTTTTTTCAATAGCCTTGTCTGGAGCTATGGCCAGCAGCTTCATTCTTAACAGGAGCATGAACCATCTAAGGTTTGAATTCAAGACACCAGTTCTAAACAGTTCTAGTCTAGTACTGCAGAATGCCCCAGCAGTTGCTCTGATGTGAGTGGGGGATGGCAATTATCTGTTTAAATGTGTAATTGGAATTAGTCACAATACCAAATAAAACTGTTGGAAACACATCATGGTTTTAAAGGTAATGTTCAGATAATCTGGAAACAAGCAGTATAACGTATGTTAACGTTACAGCAAAGGGAGTTTACTTAGGAACTGTTAAAATAAGCTAGAAAAGTAGGCAGGTTTCAAGTTATACTTCAGGAAAAAAAACATAGTTGGTTCCTGATTCCAGCACTTCCAGAAGCTGTATGATCTGTTGTGGTTTTGTTTTGTTTTTTCCCTTCTCTGTGTGGTTTTATTTCATTTTTTAGGGAAAAGAAAAATACATCTGATGTCTAAGCCCAGCTCCAGACATCCTGAGCTTTGAGAGTATTTCCATTTAGTTCTAAAACTTAGAGACTGTTTCTAATGTAATATATGGACTATCATGTTGAGCAGTTTGTGGGGAGGGGTATTTTTATTTGTATCTATTGCCAAATAGTAAGATTACTACATGAATTTAAAATTTTCAAACTAATACTGGATTGTAGACTCCATTAAAATGTATCGGACCCTTCACATGTGTTGTTGAATTATTTATCTAATCCTGTTTTAACAGTGAATAAAAATGTTCAGTACTCACTGTAATTTTGTGATGAACTAATTGTTTGTATGGTACCTCAAATCCTAATAGAAAGAAAATGGCTTCATTTCTCACTGGCCCCAAGCAGGATGGTCAATGGTCAGGAATAATGAAAGTTGTTTCTAGAAAACTACAAAATGCCCAACCCTGACCTAATGTATCACAAGCAGTTGTAAAAACCCATTTCCCTTCAAGAAATATTACCAGTTGTGTTTGCAGTGGCTGCTACTGTAAAAATGAAGATTGGTTGTTATCCTTGGCTAACACATGCTGTTCTTTCACTATGTTTCATTTGCCTGAATTGTGTGTCATTCAGAGGACTCACTTTGATACTCTTCTGTTCTCTCCATGAGTACAGCTATCAATTTGTTCAGTTTAGCAAAGTTAGCAAAGTTCTGTTTTGCATCCAGATAAATCCCGGAAAGCTTGCAAAATTAGAAAATAGTTGTGAGGGTTAATGCAATGAGATTTCCAAGCGAGCAAGCTGCCGCCACCACCTCACCGCACACGTGCGCCCATCACTGCCACTGCCTCACCATCCTGTGCCCATGGACACCCTCACCTCACCGGCCCGTGCCTGTCACCGCCGCCTTTCAACTGGCCCCTTGTTGAAAAAGTTTGAGGACCCCTGTTCTAGAGGATTATATTCTATATAATCTTGAACTTTTCATGTAGAATAGGTTTGTTTAAACACTTTTCACCTGAAAGGTGCTGTGTCAGTCATACCCTTCTAGAAATTTCATTTAATACACAGCTAGATCAGTAGCTATATATCCACAGCTATGGATTTTCTTCTGAAATAGCAGAACCTTAAAGATGCTGGTATTTCTATTAGTAAAACCCACTCCTACATTTAGAAAGAAAATAGCAGAACCTCATATTAACTGGTTTTTCACAGTGCAGTTGTACTAACATTCTGGTACCAGGTAAACACATGTAAGATTTTTATTTTTAAAGGCTCTTTATCTCTACTTGTTTTCTGGTGATACAATTAAAAGCTGTTGATGAATTCTAATTCAGAAGTCTCTCCCTCTAATCTCCTTTCACAATGACCAGTTTAAGGTAAGTATCCTGAGAAGCTGAAGTGTTCTGCCACTGTTTTGTTTTAATATTACCATTTTTTTCCTGATTTATATCCTGCCTTTTTCCTACAAAGGGCTCAAGGCAGCTTACATCATTCTCCTCCATCTTATCCCCACAACAACAACCCTGTGAGGTAGGTTAGGCTGAGAGTCTCTGACTGGCCCAAAGTCACCCAGTTGGCTCCATGGCCGAGCGGGGACTCGAACCCAGATTACCTGAGTCCCAGTCCCATGCTCTTAACCACTACACCACACTGGCAACCATTTTGGATGCCAGATTTGTATTTTCCACAGTGACCAGCCTCTTCGCCTGATCTAGGGTGGTATTTGTGGTGGAGCTTGGCACTGGAAGACAAGCATATCACTAACTGTGGGTGATAGTCATACAATAGGGTTATTTTAGGAGATAACAGCTGCGAACTGGATTTGTATTCTATTATGTGGCCTCCTGGTGCTAGTAAGTAGCTAACTCACAAAGAGCATTGGTTGAGCTGCTCATCTTCTGGCACTTCAAGCCATTAAAGCAGATAAGGGAAACTTGTGGCTCTCCAGATACTGGACTCTAACTCCTAGCAGCCGTAGCCAGCAGTGAGCAGGATGAGGGTTGTAGGCCAAAAATTTCAAGAGACACAAGTTGCCCAATCCTGCACTGAAGACCACATTTACTGGCTTAAATCTTTCAGAATTACAGGTTGGTGTCTCTAAGAACCTTTCCCAGCCAAATGTTAGTCATTCTCGTGCAGCTCATGGGTTCGACCACAAAGAGTAAGGCTGAACACGAATTTCACCATTTATGAATTGACACCATTTTCTGTTGCTGCACAGGTGCTGTTTATGGAGAGGTAGCTTCCACCTGGCTGGGAGAATGTCTAAATGGGTGCTGTTGTCCAATGATGAAAAATGCACACCTGTTGATAGGCTGCAACAGAAAACAGCCTGAGCTAATTTCCTTTCCCCACACTCTGTGAGTTATTCTATTTAAACTCAAAAAATGGCTTAAAGAATGTGGTGTGTTTTGTTTTCATATCAAATGTCAAACAACTTTGTTTTCACTTCCTGATAGTTACACTATACTCTTGGCTTAGTGGTATATACCTATAACCAAATGGAGCTATACAGAGAAGTCTACTCTGTAAAGGGATCACTTAGCAAGAATAAAATACGTGTGTTCCAAAAGTTGCAAAGCTTGATTCTGCATCCCTTGGTTGCAATGTTGCCCTATTATTTTATTGTGTTTGATATGCTTTTTAATGTCAGAATTTGTTCTAGTCATTTATATTGATAACTGCTTTGGGTATATTTTTTTTTCCTTTTTCTGAAAAAGCATAGTTACATTTATCAAAATGAATTTTCTTTATTTAGTTTTTATACTGCCCAAGAACCAAGGCTATCTGGGCAGTTAACAAAAGTTAAAAACACAAGTCAGAAAGAGGGAAAAATCAAGTAAGACAATAAAACCACAGCAATTGCAACTGTATCAGCATAGAGCTATAACAAAGGTACAGGATAAATGCAATATTAAAACTCAAAAAGTTAACTATTCAAATACTGGGAAAATATAAAGGTAAAGATGGGAAAGAGAGGTAGAACTGAGTGTTATCCACACATTGATGGTACCTCAGCCCATACCTCCAGATACCTTCCCCCAGCAGTTTCATGTAGATGTTGAGTAGCATAGAAGATAAAATGGAACCCTGTGGCACCCCAAGGCATAACTACCAGGGCAAAGAACAATAAGCCCGGGGCACTACCTTCTGGAATTGGCCAGTCAAGTAGGAATGGAACCCCTGCAATGCATAATTGAATAATTGATATTAATGACAAAAATTATTCAGTTGTGTCGGAGGATTGCACTCAGAGCTACTAATTCCTAAGCTAGGAGTCTCAAAATTTCTGGGTCAGTGTTTGAATTTTTGAGTTTTTGTGAGCACTCTCACAAAATGGCTGCCATGGTAGGCATGACCATTTCCCAGGTATGAGCTTTGAAACACTCTTTTGAACCCAAGCAAGATGAGCTAGAGGGTAGAACACGGCTTTACATCTTGCCAACCTATTTTTTTTAAAAAAAAGGGAAACAGTATTCGTTGGCAAGCAACAAGACACATTGGTGAGCACACTGGCACCACTTCCAAGTTGTCTTATATTCAATTCTTTCTGTTTGGAGTGTCCCAGATATGTGATGCAGCAAGAGAACCAAACATTTGCATGGGTTTAACCTTAGTCCCTTAATATCCCAGGAAATTTCTTATAGATTTCTACAGGTATTTCTATACTTTCAACTCTAAACAGGGCACCTAAGGCATTTTACAAAGCCTGAAGATAGCAATGAAGGCAAAGCATTCAAACAGATCATAGCTAAAATTTCAACCTAAACACCATTAAAAACCAGATGGAATAAAATGTCCATTCCCCGTACCCGCACAAGGCATGAAGGATCAGGCTAGTCTAATCTCCCTTGGGAGGGAATTCCCAACTGCAACCAAAAAGGCTCTGTTCCATGCTTCCACCATCTCATGATAGTGTGTGATAAAACATGCAATATGGTCTCAGATTAACACAGGCGGTTGATACAGGAGAAGGCCATCCCTCAGATATCAAGGCTGATTAGGAGCACCAATTTCTCATCAAGGGGTATCATTTCAGATTTCAGTAGAAATGGACAGAGCAAGACTCCCAGAAAAAGTCAGTCAGCAGTCCATGAGTAAATTTTCAATCAGATTACAAGAAGCAGAGTCTGTGGCTGCTATAGCTGTACATTCGCAGCAGCTGTTTTCTTGTATGTGAAAAAGATAGGCCACGGAGTGAGCAGTTGTATACATTATTTTCACACTTCTATTCTTAGGCATTAACGGTTTCCTGGTGGAGCCATCTGCCCTTTGTGCAAGTATATTTATTTAGATTTCGCCTTTGCCTCACTTTGCTTATTACATTTTTATATCACCCACCTAGCTAATGCCTTTGGTTTGGTTTAAATCATAAAACTAAACAACCACAAAAACAACAAGAAAGGAACACTATAGATTGTAGGAAGAGGTAGAAACCCAGTGGGAAGAAGGAGTAGAATAGTGTGTCCTGGAAATAGGTGTGGCAGACTAGATATAATTTGGAAATGGAACACTTCATACTGCAACATTGTGTTGTTTGTTGTTATTATGGTTTCTTTGCTCTTTGGTTTTTGTTCTTTCTAAGCTGTCCAGAGAGTTTTAGTAATGGGATGGCATAGAAAAATTTTAAATAAATAAAATAAATAAACATTTTGTATTTCTAATACAATACTTCCTACATATTAATTAATCCATTAACTATTAATTTTGTTTATTTTACTACATATGGTGAAATCTAGTTATGTAAGAGTGGATTTCTGCTTGTGCACTGTGTTCCTTTCAAGTAATCATTTATTTATTTATTTGGCACTTTTGTATATGTTCACAATTGCCTCAGGGCTCTCTGGATGGGTTAAATCATTTTCAACTTATGGGCAACCCTGTAAATGAGTACCCTCCAAAACATCCTGTCCTGGACAGCTTTGCTCAGCAATTCTAAACACAGGATTTCATTACTGCCTTCCAAGTCTCAGTCTTCTTCAAATTTCTTCATTGTAGTCTCCATTTAAATTGATTATTGAGCCAATATACACAAAATCTCTCACAATTTCAGTTTCTTGTCAACTTTAATATGCATAATCACTGTTTTTGTTTTCTTAGTGATCAGTTGCACTCCTCCTTTTCCACTTTCTTCTTTCACTTTCCTCAAGAACTATTTAAATTCAGTGCAACTTTCTGCAAGCAATATGTGTATCTTAAATTATTGTCTTCCACCAATTTCCACTCATTTTTCTTCTGATCCTAGTCCAGCTTTTCTTATATGTTCTGCATATAGATTGACCAAACAGGGAGATAAAAAGCACCCTTGTCTAACACTTTGCCTATGGAAAACCATTCAATTTCTCCATTTTCTATCCTAACAGTAGTTACTTGTCCATGATGCAGGCTACACATCAGGAAAATTAAGTGCCCATTTCATAAAGAACCATCTGTAGTTGATCCACACAATCAAACTGTAGTCTAGAAAGTAGAGATGGATTTTCTAAAATACTTTGGGACACTCCATTAGCCAACATATATTTAAAATATGATCTCAAATGCCTTTTTCTTCTCAAAATCCAGCTTGAACAGCAGGCAATTCTCACTCCATATAGGACAAAATACTTTGTTGAAACACCTTGAGCATCAATTTGCTCACATTAGGAATTAGGGCAATGATCCTTTAGTCCTGTACTCCTCAGCATCCCCTTTCTTGGAGATGCAAATATCCATCTATATATATGGAACATTCCCAGCCTGTGGTCCATTCTGCCTCCTCCATATTTGTTGGCATATTCATGTTAGGATTAGACCAATTCAGTATCTGCAGCTGGTTCTTTTGGTATCCTATCTGGGTGCTTCCAAGTACTTTCAGAGCAGCTTTCACTCCACTTTCTAACACTGTGGTTCTTCTTCATAGGTTTCTTCTGCCAGCCTTTTATCTCTAGTATACAATTCTGTCATACATTATTTCTGCCCTCTTTATTTTATCCTGATCAGACAGAGTGTTTTCCATTGGCCTTTCTGCATTCCTAACTAGGTTTGAATTTCCCTTTGATTGCTTGAATATTCTAGAAAAAAATACTCTTGTTTTTCTTCTTTTGCTATTATCTTCTATTTCTTTGCACTGACCACTGCCATTGTCGTGGGTTTTTGGTTTTTACTCTACTCGACAGTCACTGCGAAGTTGCATTCAGGATTCTGACGTTAGTTCTGTCAACTTTTTTGTTTTTTGCCTGTCCTGAGCAATTGTGGTTCTTCTGTTATCCATCTAGGCTTTTTTCCTTTTTCTTTTTGCTTTCTTCCCTGTCAATATCTCTAGTTTCAACCCACAATTCTGGGTCATAGTCAGTTGCGTTCACAAATGCAAACCTGTTCTTTGAATGAAGTTTAAATTCCTGAAGAATGTTGTTGTAGTTGTTGTTTTTCATTTCTATTCCACCCCAAAACTGAAGTTCACTGGGAGGTTTACAACAATGGATTTAAAAAAAGTTGTATTTAATTTTTATTTTGGCACTATGATTTTGTTAGTGATGTTTTTCAGCTTTTCTGTTTTTAATAGTAATAGTTCTTGGTCATTACCATAATCTATTCCTGGTCTAGTTTCAGCATTGAGAACATAACTACTTCCAATTATGCAGTCTATTTCATTTCTGTATCAGTCATCTGTACAGTCATTTGATTGATTGATTGACTGAAGTACATAATTGCAATAAACAGATTATTGGCTTCACAGAATTCTCTAAGACATTCTTCTGCTTCATTTCTCAGCACAAACTTTCACCCAACATTTGTGTTGTAACCCGTGGTGTTACAGATGAGACCAGAGACCGGATGGTAAAATAAAGAGGAGTTTAATTACCTGCAGGATTTCCTGCAGGGGCCAACATTCATGGTTAGAATGCCGCCCCGAATGGAGTTGGAATGAGGTTTTTATAGCTTCACAGTGAGTTTTCGGTAAATGGGAAACAATACCATCAGTTTTTGGCAGAAATCAGAACAATGGCGACAATGGCGAGTTACAGAATCACACAGCAGCAGTTAAGCAAGCGATATACAAAAGCAGATTTGGTTAGCAGTAAGTTTTATCTTTTAATTTACACCTTCTAAGCAATCTTTGTCCATTACATTGTAGGTAAGCTCTTTCCACTTTCCGAGGGGAATTCTCTGAGGCAGTTACTAGACATTTGAATGGGCTAGAGCTTAGGAGAGCTAAGCCTATCATGCATACCCTGAGACAGTTTGATTATTCTAGTGTTTGGCCATGTCATGCCTATCTGGAGCCTAGGGGAGTCATGCCTATCCTGAATCCTAGAGGAGTCATGCCTATCTGAAGCCTGAGCATGCCTATCTGAAGCCTAGAGGAGTCATGCCTATCTGAAGCCTGAGCAAGCTGATAGATATTATTATATCAGGATCCTGGGGAGTCAGGTACAACAATTTGATTATGCCCTTGGCCTATGGGACAGAATACAACATAATAAACAAATATGCTTTGTTTCCTACTTTTGCATTCCTATAACTATCAGCATGTCATTTTTGGGAGGTGTTGACAGTTTCCTCTTGGATACCTGCATAAAAGTTTTTAATTTCTCCTTCCATTGTTGGAGCATTGACTTGAGTAATGGTTATATTGATGGGTTTTCCACACATTCGATTGATTTTTTTAAAGTCAAGCTTTGTATTATAGTTTTTGACTGCCTCTGTATTAGAGTTACTCCTTTTCTTCTGAAATTCTTCATTCCCAGAGTACAAAACTCTATTTGTCTTACTGAAAATCTCCCATTGCAGTACACTTTAGTTTGATCACACCAAGTACTGTGAAGTTTAACTTTTCCATTTCCTGCTTTACAGTTTCCAGTTTGCCTTGATTCATACTTTTCATGATCCATGTTCCAACTGTATATGCTGTGCAGCACCAGACTTTCTTTTTGCCTCTGTGCATACCAGCCACTAGACTTCAATTGCATCATTAGCAACAGTGCTTTTCATATTTGTCCTTTGTTCTTCCCCAGCGACTGTTTGAGTGCTTTCCAACCTGGAAGTCTCATCTTCTGGCACTGTCTCTTTCTTGTTTCACTTATAGGCTTGTGCAATATGAGTTCTCTTTTTCTTTTTGCCCCTGCAACCGTCATTGCCTCCACAGATCTGACCACCAAACTCCCTGCTACACTTTCTGAGGGCACGCAGGGAGCTATAGGGAGTAGAATTGTCCCATCCCATGTTCCTTGATAGATGTCAATTGGCAAGCAGAGTTCATTGCCTCCGAGCCACTGCTTATGTTATATTAACACAAAATGGAATAAGTATGATTGTTATCAATTCCAGCATATTGTACAATGTTCTTCTGACATCCTAGAAATGATGCCTGGAAGTTTTCAAAGCAAAAGGGGTGTCCTAGCACTATAAATGAAACTGCCTTGCATAGTACTTGTTTGTGCCGCTGCTAGAAAAGATTATTTCTCTTCCTCCCATTTACTGGTTGCAGTTTTTCCTTTGGTTTTGCTATGGGATGTTCTACTTATTTTCTGCAATGTATCTGTGATAATAAGATGAAGATGTACTGCAGTTTTTCAGTGTCAGCTGCACTGCATGTCTTTTCACTATAGCGCTTTGTTAGAAATGATAGAAAACAGAGGCTATGCCCAATGAATTTCAAATAAGAAATTATATGAAAGGCGACACGACAGATATTGAAGTGTTGAATTTGTTCATGGTGGGACATCACTAAATTCTTTAGCATGGTAAAACCAGCTTCTCTAAAAATAAAAATACATAGGAATAGAGATATAGAACCGCAAACATTTTGCATGAAGACATTTTCCATGAGTACTTGCATGAACTACATGGAAAAGCCAAATGGGAAAATAATAATCCAAATACTCTGAATCCTTCATTTAAAAAGCAAAATGGTTAAGAGATTTATTTTATTAGATTCATACACAGTTTTCTTCTTGCAAGGAACCCATTTTATTTTATGGGTTCTCTATGCTCACAACAACCTTGTAAAAGGGGGTTAGATGGAAGTCAGTGACTAGCCCAAAGTCACCCAGGGAGCTTCAGGGTTGAATGGGAGTTAGAACCCAGATGCATTACCCATTCCCTTTAGTTAAGATCTGTGAGTGATAACTGATCCATAATAAAATGCCACGCAAAAATGGCCAGGCTCTGCAGTGACCAGCAACCTGTAACATTTCATTAACTCAGCCCCGACAGGTCCCTACAATTTAAGGTAAGAAGTAAGAAGACACCTCTCCCCATCACACCCTTGGATGAGCTCAGAGTGGAGGACCAGAGTGGAGCAGAAGGATAATTTTCAGTCTTGGATGCAACAATCTTACAGTAGCTGAAGCTTGGGTATTACTTTAGTTCTGAAGAATACAACTCATTCCATGCTTTTTAACTGCTTCTCAATTCCTGATTTCAGTTTTGAAATCAGTTTTGAGCAAGAATATTTAAAATCAGTGGAAAAAGAAATATTCTTTGCATGTGCACATTTTAAATTCACTTAAATGATAGCATCATTATGCCCCAATGCACAGCATATTTACTTGTGAATAGGCAGCAAGTAGAATCAATACATACCAAGCTATAGAAAAAGATAATGCATTCTTAAACAAAAAACTAATAAAATGAGCACACGTGTACATACCTGTTAAATGGACATGCCAGCCCTGGTGCTGTTGGCTACTGCCCATTACCTGCTGGCTTCCAAGTAGTCACTGGAAGTGGGAGGGACTATGTTGTGGCCCAGGGTCCAGCTTGAGCTCACTATTGTCTGGACCAGTCTGAGAGCACCCGATACTTCTCACAGCCCACAAACATATGTCTTGCATTCATACATATTAATAAGAGAGGTTCTCCTGGTGCTGACGTTATATTCATTTCAGCGTCAGGTATTTTATTTTCCCATCATTTTAATGTTTAATTGATTTTAACTGGGGTTTTATTATCTTAAACTGTTGGATGCTGTGGTGATTTGTTTTATTCCATTTGTTTTTTTATAAGCCAGCCCAAGACACTAGTGGTGGATGGGCTAGAAAAGCTTTTGATAGATAAATAAGTAAATAAATAAAGGAGAAGAAAATCATTCTTAGAGAGTATCATGATTTATCTACATCTGAGCAAGTGACAACATCTGCATTTGTGCTCTCCAAGCCCTAGAATATTAATAGCTTTTAAATCTGGAAGTGGAATTGAATCAGACCACACTCCACTCAGCCTCTGTTAAGTGTAATTTGAATTATTAGATACATAAATAATGAAAGACACTTTAAGGACACCATCCAGAGAATCTGAAGTAGACAAGGGATCGCTGTTTGTTTGTTTGCTCATCTTTGCACAGCAGAAAAAGCCTCATGGCAGTTTCAGGTAGCGGCCTGGCTTCTCTCTGCAGCCTGGCCTAATTCTAGTGCCCCTGGGATGATGCTTTGTCGTGATATGGTTCTAAAGGGCATTCTTTGGGGAGAAATTAATGACCACTCCCCCCACACACCCACACCCACCCCAGGATGCAGCCAGGTCACTGAGAGCTCCCAAGTGGGCCTTGGAGCAGCAACAGTTCAGCTCATCTTGTAAAAGAAAAGTAGAACTGCTTTGTATTGAAAAGGCCAGTCTGCACACGCCTCACACCAAGCCTTACAGTTCATGCATTGCAAAGGTGGTTAACTAGTCACACGGAAGTGGGGATGAAATTTTGCCCAGCTTTAGCCTTCACTTAACGAATACTTCCTGCCATGTTAACCAGCATATGCTTTAAGCACAGAAATATTTAAACATTTCAGATCAGTGGACTTTCTAGGTTTGTTTTCTTACCTGATGAAGAAGAGCTTCAAAGGGCTCAACTCTCAGTATTTTCTTTTTCCAGCAGAAGGCAGTCCAAAAGAATTTTGGAAAAGTGTTAGTAAGTCTGATGTTTATATTCCACTGACACATTTCCCAAATGAGATTCCATGGCTGGCAGGAGAATTTTGTCTAAACATCCATAGGGTGTTGAGAATTTATTCTATTTTTATTTGATTTACTACTTTTATAGCCTGTTCCCAGAGCAGCACACAGCAGAAAACAAAACAATTTAAAAATGTTTAAATTTGGGGAAAACAATGTGGAAAATAAAGTAATGGAAATTAGACTCCCTCTCACACAATGGGGCTTCCCTTTCCTCTTCTACCTACATCTCACCTGTTTACTGCCAAGCATCCTCAATTACTCCAAAGCAGACATTGCAAATATATGAGGGACTACACGGAGGGAAAATCCATTCTGCAAGTGCTGGCCATTTCCATTGGTGAATAGGCACTAATTAAAGTACAATACACCATAAAAGCATAAATAAGAGGTCATAAAATATGTTAAAGACCTAGGAAGATAAGATTTCCCCTGCCATCAAACTGATATAAAAGTGAGTGCCAAAGTAGGTTCTCTGAAAGGGAATTCTCTCCTCATTGTGCCACCACTGAAAGGCCCTTCTCTGTTCTTTAGCCACTTCCTGCATCCTACTTCTGAGGGACACTCTAAGGAGCATTTCCAAAAAATAGCTCCAAGTCTGAGTAGGAACATGTGAGGACCCAAGACCCAAGCTGTGAAAGGCAATCACCACAACCAGAACCCTGAATTGCTCCTCGAAATGGAGTGAGAGTTGGTGCCAATGCCAAGCACCTCCCTGATGCGGCCACGTCTTGCCAGTTCGCAGACTTACAGTTTAAAGTTTCTGGACAATTTTCAAAGAAGCCTCATGGACAATGCATTGCAGGAAGCCCACATGAGATGATTAAGATACAGATCACCAAAGGAAGGTTATCCCTGCCCTGGTAGGTCATAACTGCCATAATACTTTAACCTGCCAAATTTGATCTGGCCAGGGAGATCACTTGTATCTTCGGAGACAAAGAAGATCAATGAACATCAGACTATGAATCCAATCATTTTGGGAAAGTGAAGAACAGGTTAATGCCAATACCCGAGCAAACACAACATCCCCTCGTATCTCCATCTAGATACGATTTTGGTGTATTGGTCTCCATCCATCCCAACCACCAGTCACTGTTACTGTCTCACTTGCAGATGAAAAGTAGAGCTGTGACCCATCCATATACTGGTGATATTTCTTTCCAGCTCTCAAGATGACCTACTCAGTGGTTTCATGATGATGTGAAAAATCCTGGGGAAACTGATAAAAACCTAAACCAAAATTGTCAAGGAGTGAAGCACCTTTTTTTGGAGTCAGTCATCCAGGTATGCGCAGAATCACAGGAAAGCTGTGGAATCTGCTCCCCAGAGAGGTGTGCCTGGCACTGACTATTCATTTTGGCACCAGGCCAAAACTTTTTTATTTGCCCAAAATTTTAATGGTTAGAATGATTATACAATATATTTTTAGATATTGTCGGTGATTCTATTCAAGCGCTGTTGTGGATTTTTCTGTCTTTGCTACTGTCATTCTATTTTTTATGTAAGCCGTCTAGAGATCTTGACTGGATATAAGACAGGATATAAATGTTTTAAATAAATAAATAAATAAATAAATAAATAAATAAATAAATAAAACATTCTCCCCATCACCCAACTGAAGCCCTGGCTGGGTACATTCAATGCATTAAGCCATGGTGGTTTAGAAGCCCACAATATGTGGTCTGAATCCAGCGATTTTCCTTCATGATTGGTAACAGGCTTTAATGCACTCACTGTGCTTTATTGTGTTGTCCAAACAAAATAAAGGTGTTTTACACACACACCCCTTTAAAAATCAACTAAAACTAGTTACCAGTGAGCTACTAAGTTGCAAATTGGTATGTATAGTGGGCCCATCCAGGAACATGTCCTTGCCAAATTGCAACTTGGTAACCCATTACAAACTATCTGTTTTTTGTTTGTTTGTTTTTAAGGTGGGGACTGTGGAAAGCATACTTTGCAACAGTCTTCTGTTTTTTCAGGGTGTTTCTGTGGCTCTGAGATGGCCTCACTTTCTCAAGTGCAAAGCCCTTTCCTTTAACACAGAAGCCCTTTCCTTTAAAAACAAAAAAGACAAGCCTTGGCAGGAGTTAAATGGCTTGCTGCAGTTTGGAGGCCTCCTGGGGTCCTGCAGGAGAAGGAGGAGGAGAAGACACAATACCTTTGGATCGGTAATGTCATGAGCCTTCTGTCTGGTTGTGGATGTTTTTTGTGTTTGTTCTGAGAGTGAGAAGGATGGCCAAGTGAAGACAGCCAACTGTTTCGAGGACTAGCCAGTCCAAGTTTGGATTAAAGATAAAGAACCATCAGAAATCAGAAAAGCAGCAGAAGCTTTGAGGTTGGCCATCTATACCTAGCAACTGTACAGCAAACTAAGCAGGCAATAGATTTCTTCCCTGCTATGGTGAGATGTATTGCACTTCTACTGAAATCAGAGTCATTAATTCCATATTTGTCACTATACATATAGATTAGCATTTGCACTTTTGGTAAAATCTGTCTCCTTCTTGGCAATGCATTTCCTCATTTCACAAAAATGCTGATGCATCTGTGGCCATCCTACTGAGATGTCTATATGGGGCCAATCAGAAGTGGAGGGACTCCAGTGGGTTTGCAAGTGTGCTACAAGCCTCGGTGCTGTTGTTTTACTTAAGTCACTCTAGACGCTCTTGGGCTGCACCCGCTGCTTCTGCTGGCAAATTTGCTACCACTGGAGTAGCATCAAGAAAGCAGCCAGTTCACTAGGGAACAAGGCATAGGGGGAATGTATACCTAATCTGCAAGCAGAATTGAGCTTCTAGAAGTCTCCTGGGCAGAGGCACTGACAATTTCAGTGGTGGGCAGAAGGGGCAATTCCTGGAAGCTTCCCATGCCTGGAAATGGCCCCTTCGTGCTCTAAGGAACAGTGGGACAGAAACTGTTTGAAACTACTGTTGGAAGAGCTCTCCATTCCCGTTCTGCCTTGCACCATAAGACATAATGGAATGGGAATGGAGGTTTCTCAGAACAATGTTACAGCCATCTCTGTCCCACTTTTCCCCATATGGTATCAAGGCCACTAAGAACATTAATATGAAACATTATGAAATCATGGAAATTGTCCAAATGGAAAATAGGATTTTTGTGGGAAACAAATGCACAAGAAGACTTTGGGCAACATGCTCCTGCTGTGTTCTTGAGTGGACTCAAAGAAATAGATCTGTCTCCACCACTGTAAAAGAGGCTTAATTATAGGAGCATATGGATATGTGCTTGAATTTTATTTTGAATTCATAAAACATAAATTAGTTCCAGCTACTACTGTTATGAAGTGCAGCATTTTTACTCCAGATGAGTTCAGTGGTGGATAAAACAGTTTGGTAGAAACTATATGGGACATGGTTAGCATCATATGGATTTTCAAGCTTCCCGTTCTTAAAAGTAATGGACCCATTAAGCATCTGCAGAGACAAGATTAGGTTTTCTACCAGATATCCTTACTTCAAAATTGGAGTGTTTATTGTTGATCAAGTACAGCTAGCCATGTAATCAAAATGCTGAATAGGCTATTTATCTCCAGTTCAGCTTTCCACCTAACCAGGCCAATGGTTGCCAAAAGCCTCCATGCCATATGTAGTGATAGAGCTGCCACCACTGTCACAGGTCAACTTGCTTCATCTCAGTCCTGCCCTATCTACTCATTTGGAAAAAAAACTTCTTACATGCTAAGTTCTGGTCCGTACCTTTCTCGCCTTCAAGACACCATGAGGCCAGGTTCGGTCATCGAACTTAGCCTTTCCCAACCTGGTGCTGTCAGATATTTTGGAGTACAACTCTCAGCATTCTTGATCATTGACTTTGTCATTTGGGATGAGGGAAGTTGAAGTCCAAAACATGTGGAGAGCATCAGATTGGGATAAGTGATCTGGCTACCAATTTACAAACATGTGCAAAGATGTGTTAGTAGCTTTATTTCTTAGCTATCAATATGTCAACTGGACTCATCTCCAAGGGCAGCAGCATTGCTTTCTGAGACATTTATGCATCTGCTTGACGTTATTTGAAGCTCCAGTTTCCATTAGATAATGATAACAATAATGATATATTATGTGAATCATGCCTCTTTGGCTTATATTATGGTACTTTATGGGAGTGAAATACCTCACTAATATGCTGTGCTAAATATTCCACTTTCCAGCAGATCCTCCATTAGGTCCTGAATTTATCCATTTTTTTAAAAAAAAGATGATCAGTTCCAATCAAAGATAAATGCAAAAGCTTCAGTAAAGCTCTTGAAAAAAACGTGCCTCCAGCTTGGAAGATTTGAATAATTGTCAGCCTACTGCTAACATACCCTTCCTGCAAGGTATTTGAATGAGTGCTTGCTGTCCAACTCTAAGCACTCGGGTGCTTTCTGATTTCAGCTGATTTCTGAATGCATTTCAGCTGAAATTCAGGCCTGATTTTGGATCTATGTTGCCTCAGTTACCATCTGGGATGATCTTTTCCATGAAAGAGAAAGGGAAATATGAACTTCTTCATTTTCCTGGACCTATCAGTGACAAACCATCAACAGTCATGTCCTTTTGGGGGAAGATGGATTCACACACACATTAAACCCCCTGGAAATTTTAACCATACCCTGTGGATAAAATTGCCACAGCAAACTGTTGTGCAGTTATTCCTTCTTTCCCTTCTTAATGGATTTTCTGCAGTAAGAAAAATAATGCAACACATGGTGGAAAACATGGAAGGAAGACATAAGAAAGCACATTCCATGAATGAGGCAATTACATAATAAAAGCTTCATCTGGGCCTATCCTTAGCCAAAATGCACAGTCACCTGTGCAAGGTGTTACCTTGTTTTGAATATTTCTGGAATTCATATATAAGTAGAGAGCAAGGAAGTAAGCTGTTGACACTGGCCACAGAATGGAGCACTATGAGGAGCTCAGGTTTCATGTTCTTAAAAGGCAACATTCTTGTCTAGGTTTCCACTATAGCTAGCTTGAATGGGCAGTGTTTCGAACATCTTCAAAGACTAACAGCAGTGTAGGACTTCAGCATCTCTGTATCTTTCATAGCTCCTAACACTTTACTGTGTCCACAGAAAACTAATACATTAGGGAAAAGAAGTGCATGGACATGCAAAAAGAAAAAGAATGTGTCTATTAGTCCATTTAGTGAGTCAAAATGTGAACCTCACAGGTCACAGAACGACCAGTATTCGCAGATCTTGAGTTGTCTTGGTGCATAATGCCTCTCCCCTCTTTTTACCACATAACATAGGGAGCATATTAAAGGGAAGGGACATTTCACACCCAGGAACACAAGGGCTGTAGAAAAGCTCACTGATGGTCAACCTAACTTGTACGAATTCCTTCAGTAAGTAGTGGCATCCTGCCAGCTCCTTCTTCATGGTGCTAATTGGAGAGCTACACCAGCAACAATATATCAGCACATCGCGTAAGTGCCTCGCTTTGAGCCCCATGGCACAGAAAGCCACACGGGGTGACTTTGAACAAAGATACTGCACGCAAGGAGAGTGTTCATGATTTTCTCCTCCCCACTTCCTTGTTGTTTTCCTGCTCAAAATCTACCCAACATGGAGATGTTTGCAAAGCAAAGCAAAGCAAAGCAAAGCAAAGCAAAGCAAAGCAAAGCTTCACTCCATCCATTTATTAGGACTGTCTAGTTAGCACTTGAGCTTTTCTCCATAAAAAGTATTTCAAAAGTCCACATTCTTTCATCCAGCTGCCTGAACAGAATTGATCCAAAACCCCAGTTGCCAATTCCTTTTCACTCCAAAGCCTTTGTCTTGCCCTTTCTGGGAAATTACTCAGGGAAAATCATTTATTTATTTCACTTGCTTGTGTATTTTGTTTTATTTGATATCCATTATATTCTTCCCTTTTCTGAAGGCTGAAGGATGGTTTAAATATTGGGATTAACAGGTATGATGGTAATTAAGATTTACGAAGTTGGGAGAAATGCTGGCAGTCACACACATACTCACACACACATACCAGCAATCAGTTTTTAAGAGGGTCACAATACAGTAGCAGCACTCTATTGTTCCATCTTTTTAATAACCTCTTAATCCAATCCTACTTATTGTTCCCTCCAATAAGTAGGACTGGACAGAAAACAAGATGATAAATTGGAGAGATATTACATCAAGTAATGCAAGCGTTGCTTTTGATGTAGTGTGACAATTACCTGTCCCCAGGAAGTATCCTACCTACAGCATGAAACTGACATGGCTTGTTCATTTACAATCCGGCAAGGGCAGACTGGGGTCCCTTTGGTGGTGCTGCAGCTACAATGGCTGGCAGCATCCATCGCCACAGGAGGCACTGAGGCATGAAGCCTGCCCATTGCTTAGAAGACATGGTGAAGCTGGAAGCTTAACAGGGAATGCCTCACCTTTGCAGCCTTTGGCCCACACAGACAGTCAAATGATTGCATTCATTCTTTGGTAAGAATGAACAGCTTGTGTCCCTCCAGATGTTCTGGCCTACAACTGCCATCATCCACCACCATTAGCTCTATTGGCTAGGACTAAAGGCCAGAACAACTGCCAGTCCAAAGCCCTGTCGACGTGATAGCGTGGCAGGGGCTGGGGCCAACCTCAAGGGCGTGGGTGGCCAACCACGTGCTGAGGGCCACCATCCAATGGGGGTGACTGAGAAGAGGCTCCTGGCATGTAACCTGGTTCTTGCTCTAGCCCAGGAAACTGTGGTGGTGAGAAGGAAGATACATGTTCAGCAAAATATTTCTCAAAATGCAAATGCTTACAACAACCATCCCTAAATCCTGTGTCCTCCAGATGTTTTGATTTCAACTTCCGTCAGCCTCAGCCAATACGGCCAATGTTCAAGAGTGCTGGGAAAAACAAATGGGAGGATACTGGCCAGAGAAAGCTGCTGTAAGTGGTACTTTACTCAGAAGTAAGGTTCACCAACAGATTTATTTATTATTTGATCTATAAAGAAACCCATGTCCCCGCTTTTCCTCCAAGGAGCCACAGTGGCATACGTCTTCCTCCTTTCCAGCTTGTCCTCACAGTAGCCCAGAGTCACCCCATGCGCTTCATGGCTGAGCAGTGACTTGAATCTGGGTCTCCTCAGTCCACACTCTAACCTCCACACCACACTGTCTCTCCTTCAGTGAGGTGTACTCTCCCTTCTACCTTTAAACTCATACAGTAGTCTCTGAGGTAGGCAGATGCCATCAATGTTGAAGAAGAGATATTCTGAAAAGCTCTGTTGCCTCGACCAAGCAGCATCCTCTTGCCAGAACTGGCCAGCACAATGCCTCTGGGAAGTCACAAGTCAGGCATGAAGTTGTCCACCCTGCCCACTGAATACCCCTAACAACCAGTGGGCAGAATGGCTGGTTCAGAGTCCCTTTTTTCACTGCCTCTGAGCATCACATTTCTGGTGAGCCATTATGCCATTAGAGCATGGCTAAACAGAACCCCTCTGTGTCATGCCATCAGTAGAGGATCAAAACTCATAGGCATTTCAACATGTGGTTTTCCAAGGGTCTCCCAAGCCCTTCCTTCCCATTGCCTATCTTGCAACAGACACAGTCAGCTCTGGTTGTGAAAGTGCATTACCTAATGTCTAAGTGAAGAGAATAAATGTAAGCCGCTGAGGCTTTTGCGCAAGGATGGTATATTAATATTCTAAATAAGTAAATAAATGACAGCTCCCATGTCTGGTTCTGCTTCAGAACAGTAAGGGAACTCCTTCCTTCTCACCCCGACTTTCCCACTTCATAACACTGTCTTTCCACTCAGAACAATGCCAGCTCCGGGTGTGGAAAAGCATCCTCCACAGGCCCCCTCCTGCAGTGAGTCTACGTTCTCAGCACCGTTGTTGCAGGCCGCTATTGCTCCCCCTCCCCTTTCTCCTCATTGCCACCACTTGATGGAGAAAGCCAGTGATCAAGCCGGCAGCAGCATACTTTTCTCTTCCTTCCCCATGAGTGTGGTCTGGGCCAGCGTGCCAGGCAGCTGACAGTGGTGATGAGGCAGAGCTACCTTTGGGTGGATGTGATCCTCTGCCAGTGTCAGTGGGTGTGATCCTCTGCCAGGTGCCTGACCATGCCTTTTCTTCCTTCCAGTCCCTTCAAAGACTGTAGGCAGGCAGCTGTAGGCACCTGTTGCATTTATTTAGGCTATAGTAGCTTATATATAAGAGATACTGCAGTACACATGATCAGCTCCTTCCAGTTCGATAGGTTCGACTCTCCACCTGGATTGGTTTGACATGCATCTGGTAGGCAAGTCATAAGTGGAGCTGGCTGGAGCCGGGGGTCAGACTGGATGGCCTGGGAGACCCTTTCTGACTCACTCTGTTTCTATGTTCCCTCCATGAAAACTGCTCCAGCTTCTCAGAAATACTTTTGACCTTTTTGAATTGGCTTTGTGTCTAACTTGCTGGCAAGACAAGAGTAAGCCAAGATCAGAGTGCAAGTGGGCCCCATCCTTTCCCCACCTGACAACCACTTTGGTGAGGAGATCTAAGGGCTTTGCCATGCAAGACATTTATTGTGCACTTGTGATTCCTCCCCCGCAGAAGCTTTCATAGGGCCTTTCACAGTGTTGGTGTCCTTCAGGGACTCTCCTGCATCGTCTAGCCATTCTTGCAGCTTTTTGTCAAGTGAGGGAAGCCTGTATTTTTCTAGATGGCACCATTATTTGCTAAAGAGGCCTCATATATCTCTGCAATTCTGCTCTATACCATAAAGCAACCTTGCTTGTGTAATGCAACATATAGGAACATACAGAACGGCAGAGAAGAAAATACTGGGGGAAACATATGAAGGATGCTCCAATCCACCCACAGAGAAGCAAAAGAAGCCACCTTGGGAAAGTACCAGGTTAGATGCTTCGTGGACAGAAACCCTGAGCATCCCAGTTAAGTTTGGGAGGTGGTTCAGCCCTGGTAAGGCGATGGAGTAGGAAAAGCAGCAAAGGGAAGACCCATTACTGCTGCCCTGTCCTTTCCAGCCAGTACCCTTAAAAATTCCACTAGCTGCAGCATTTGTCCCAATGGGAGAACAGCCGGAAGGGCTCTCTGGTGCAGTTGCCCGGCTTCTGTGACCCTGGTCTCACATTTCCTTTCCTTTTGCTGCTACCACCACACCAGCTCCATAAATAGCTGCCCACTGGAGGAAGCCCCCTCTGGTCTCTGGTGAGGACCCTGTACCTGCTTCTTCTGGGCACGTGGCTATCCATAAAGCTGGCAAAGCACTGGGCAAGCAAAGGGGAAGGGGGGTGATGTTGGCAGTGGCAATGCAGCAGGAATGTTCTCTTCTGCCCCAGGCAGCCAGAAAGATTGCACCTGGGCCAAGCAAGTGTTATGTTTCACTGTACTTTACAGGTACTTGCCTGTTTCTCAACTTCTCTCTGCTGAATTCTTCAATAGTGAATTGGAAAACCAAGTGGTTTTGCCTACCTTTCTTACCCATGCACTGAATTGCCTGGCAATCATGGTAACCTAATTCTTAAAGAGATTAAAAGACACCCTGAAGGAGGGCTCTGTCTTTTTCCACCTATCAAAATCATACGCCTCTCTTCCACGTGAGAAATGGAAACCCATGTGGGAAAACTAAAGTGTGTTGAAAGTAATACTTCAGTAGCGGTGGTGCTGCCTCTGAGGAATGTGGAGAAAGGGTGTCTTGGTGGCTGTCACAGGGTTCAAGGTGCAGACGCACACAGGGATGGAGCCAAGTTTTGCCCCCTGTGGATGACTTCTGAAGCATGGAAGAATTCTTGTAGGAGAACCTGGGGGATGGGGGATGTTTTCACTTATTCCCTCTCTCCCTGAAATCCCAGATGCTCCTTAAAATCTGTTCTGAGGATTTGGGTACCATCCAGAAGAATGGGAAGACCAAATATTGACACCATAAAGGAATCCACACCTTTGAGTTAAGTCGGGATGCCATGGATAGGACATTTTGGAGGGCTTTCATTCATAGGGTTGCTGTAAGTCAAAGACAACAAATAACAACAACAGCAACAATCAGAACAATGGATCAAATTCACTTCAGCTCTGCCTACTCCACTAAGCAAACTTGCCAACTGTATACTCAACTCAGTTAACAAGTGTTAGCTTGCATGCTCATACCAGTGTGTTGAATTGTGCTTACTCCCAGATCTAAGTGTTAGATTTGCAGTCCTGTAAAGCAATCACTGCAGTGATGGTGGCACAGTGGGTTAAACTACTGAGCTGCTGGGCTGATTGATCAAAAGGTCAACAGTTCGAATCCACAGACAGGGTGAGTTCCTATACTCTGTCCCAACTCCTGCCAAACTTGCAGTTCGAAAGCATACAAATGCAAGTAGATAAAAAGGTACCACTTCAGTGGGAAGGTAACAGCATTCCCTGCACTTCAGTGTTTAGTCACGCCAGCCACATGACCACGGAAACTGTCTACGGACCAACACTGGCTCCCTCAGCTAGGAAATGGAGATGAGCACCGCCCCCTAGAGTCAGACATGACTGGACTTTAATGTTATGGGGAAACCTTTACCTTTAAGGTAATCACAGGCAGGTCTATTCAGAAGAAAGCCCAATTTATTTTGAAAATACTTACTACCAGGTAAGCTTGCATATTTTATTTATTTATTTATTTATTTTCAAATTTATATGCCACTCAGTAGCCCAACAGGAATCCCTAAGTGGCTTACAATTTCAATATATACAACACACAGTACCAATACAAGTATAGGGGGAAGAAGGGAGGAAATCTGTTGAAAGTATATCAGATAATAATCTTAATTTTAATCTGATCCTAAACATAGAGGAAGGTCAAGATCTCTTCTTGCTGATGGAGGCCACTGAATAATCCCTTCAAGTTGCAACAACCCAGATTCACGCTGGACATCAGGAAAAGCTTCCTCATGGTCAGAGTGATACAACAGTGGAACCAGCTGCCTAGAGAGGTGGTGGGCTCTCCCGCACTGGAGACATTCAGAAAAAGGACCTGGACAGCCACCTGAGTGGGATGGTGTTGACAGGTGTCCTGCAACAGCAGGGGGTTGGCCTCGATGGCCTTCATGGCCCCTTTCAACTCTACTATTCTATGATTCTATATATCATGTGACATTCTGGAGTGAAATGGAGGGATTGGAAGGAATACCAAAATAGAAGAGAAAGTACTTGAATCTAGCAGAAGCGCACATTCAGTCAAAGGAGAGCGAACTGTATGCAGGCATGCTGCAACTAAATTAAATGGATTGCAATCCAATCCTAACCATGTTTATTGAGAAGTCTGTCCCTTTCAGTTTTAAAAATGTTTACAGCTTGTTTTAGAATGCTGAGGATCATGGTCTCAGAGGAATGTAGCTATGCTCAACAAATAATGAGTACATTAAAAATTCCATCCTAATTTTTTTTTCCAGTTGGTTGAAACACTTGTTTTTTTCAAAAAATGGGTAATGAAATTAATTGCAACAAGGCACTTTTGATAGTGGGGTGGGAAAGAAGTTGCAGGTTTCTCATGAACTGGCGAAGGGCAACAGTGAACCAAGAATAGGTTCTAAGAATAGAGCATAATGACCTATAATAAACACAGTATTTCCAAAGGAAACTTCAGTTATTAAACAGACTGCCAGGAGGATCAGCTGGTATGAATAAAGATGAAGGTGGGGAAAGAAATTGCCACACAAATTTTCCCTCTTTGTCTCCCTGAGAGAAAGACACACACACATCCGTAACCACTTATTCTCAGAAATATTCTGAAAATATCACTTTCTCAAGGCCTCAAATAGCCTCAACAGGTTCAAAATACATTCACAAACAACCACTCCCTGTCCCCACTTAAAATGAAAGCTCCCCTTTAAAATATGGCAGACGGGGGAAAAAATGGCAAGCCATGATATTCTATCGGTGATGAAAATGAAACCAAAGATGACTTTTGTGGGGCAGCTATGTGAGAATATAGTGTTTAGAAGTGGAGCAAGGCAAGCCACTCACCCTATAAATCTAGCAAGTAACTTACATTGTTCTCATTTGGTCATAAAGGAATACAGATCCGTGTTACAAATCCGTTTACCTCTAAGTCTACTCTCTAACAGGCTAGTGAAGCACATGCACTGCCAAAACCTTCCTTCCTACAAATTTGTCATGGTTTATTAATGGTCATGCACAAGGGTGTATTATGTTGTACAGTATTCAAAGTGTTGGGGGAAAGAGGAAGGAGAACTTTAGGGAATCCAAAACTGCATCTTCAACTTCACATTTTAGCAAAATCAGACCTCGCTTCCATAGCATTCAAGACATGCTATCTAAAGATGCCATCAGAAATGCAAGGGAAGTCAGGAGCTTTGGCCATTCCTCCTCCACTGTCCTGCAAACACTGAAGATGGGTAGACCTGGATAGACAACTGAATAAACAAAATAGACTTCAGCCAGGCAGGTAGCCACAGAAAGCCCTGGTAGTGTCAGGAAAGGGCTGCTGCTCATACTGATCTCTGCTTGCTGTCACCACGAAAGGCAGCCATTCACAGACTGGGTCACGTGACCCAGATTTCCTGGCAATGGCCCGACCCTGAACTCAAAGGGCTCTGGGTAGCCTGCCCTAGTCCCTCTGCAAACTTTAAGGTAAAATCACCTAAGTGCTGCTACCCGGCTGAAGCTGCCTAGCCTCACCTCAGATAGACATCAAGAGACAGGCTACTTAGCTTAACCACAAATGTCAAAGGTCGCAGTTTGGTCTTGGAACTATAGGCCAGTTACCTAGAAAATATCAGTCACAAACTTTCCTTGATGATATCAAGAGAGGGGAATCCTAATAGGCACCAGCAGAAATAATATTACTATCAATTCTTAGTCTGGAAATACTCTGACATGCATAGTTCTTAATCTATAGACTATACCAGCGGTCCCAGTTTCATGGAAAACAACTTTTTCATGGACTGGTGGGGGGTGGGGGTGGTTTCAGGATGATTCAAGGGCATTACATTCATTGTGCACTTTATTTCTATCATTGTAATACATCATATCATTATTTCTATCATTATAATACATTAATATCATTATAATACATGGAGCCGGGGGTCATACTAGATGGCCCAGGACGCCCCTTCTGAATCGCTGTTTCTATGTTATTGTGATTATACTCTCCATAATGCAGAATCAGTGGGAGCCTCCCCTCGACCTGCAGCCCAGCCCTTACCTGCTTCCCAGTTCCCTTGCCGCTTGCACATGCCCTCCTTGGGTTCTCTGCCCCACTTGCTGCCGCCGCAGCCACTGCTCCCTCCTCCTTTCGAGGTCCAAGACCCAAAAGGGCCCTGCTGATCATCTGCATTTGCAGTTGCTCCCATGCGGTGATGCGAGGAGTGTTGGGGTGTGGCAGCAAATACACTTGCCTGCTGCTCACCTCCTGCTGTGCAGCCCAGTTCCTAACAGGCCGCGGACTGGTACCAGTCTGTGGTCTGGGGGTTGGGGACCCCTGGATTGTACGATGCAAAGACCCTGCCATGCATAGGGAAAGCTAATTGTTAATCTGTAGACTGTAAGAGGCCATGCCCAACCCATCAGCTCCACTTTTGGGCATGAGACTCTGACCTATCTTGCAAGCAAAAGAAATGATTCAGATCTTATCTGGGCGTTGCTTCCCTTTTTCTCTGACAATTGAGACCCTGGGGGTGGGCAGGACCAAGGGCATTTTTGCAACAGTAAAAAGATGCAAGGAGGGAAACAATTGCAGGAGAGAGTGAGGTTTGAAGGAAGACAGGAACACAAAACTGTGGTCCATTTAGAAGCCTTCTAATAAACAGGCTTTTCACTACAATGGTACATCACCAAAGGCCTGGGAACCAACTTCCCAACCTGTACTGTAGTTCAAGCACTCCAGCTGCACCATGGGACTCCTCTGGAGCAATTTATAGCCTTGCAATGGTAGAACAGGCTTTGACACCTGCTGTAACCACTTGAGTACCTGAAACAAACTATTCCAGTAAGGGACAGGAAGTGCTGGAGTGAGAAGTCTGCAGAGAGACTTTTATTAACTTCAGCTGGTCTATGCATACTGGTTTAGCACACAATCTGAATAAAGGGCCTACCTCAATGCTAAGCTCTGCCAGCAGTGTATGCTAATAAAACATGATGGCAGAAGTTGTTGGGTTTTTTAAAAATATAACTGGAGTGAATTTACAGAACAACATGGCACCTAGCCAGAAACCCCCCTGGAGGCTTGTATTTTGCAAACAAGACCCTGGTTAAAGAAAGGATATACTGGAAGCAGGAATATGGGTTCTATATAGAAATATCTGACCATACCAGAAAAAGCAGCAGCAGCAAAAGAAACCATGAAAGTGAAACTTTTACTTTACTGCATTAGGGAGGAGGGAAGAAAGATAATGGACTAGCTAGCTAAAGGTTAGCACTACTTCGATATTGTCAGCCCCACTAGGGGCCTCCTGTCCTCCAAATTGCAGCGAGACAGGGGAAAGAGAAATACTTTTTGAGAAATCTGGAGGAAGGAGGATTAACTAGCTATGTCAATGTGCTGTGAAATTTAGTACATGCAAATAATTTTGGAGAGCTAGAGAATTCCCTGATCGGTGGCAGAACTGTAATGACATATTGGATCACAAGCTGCATGAATGCCTACTTCAAGCAAGTGAACTTAATGCCTGATATAATTCAGCAGCGGAAGTTTCTCACTTCTGACTAAAAACCCTGGGGGTACAAGCACTCCCTGCACACAGGTTCAAACAAGTCAGGGAAAAACCCCACAAATTAATCAAAGAAGGAACAAGCAAATCAGGAGTTGGTGCTCCTTGTAAGCTCCATGTGCTGTGGCAGTCGCACAAAGAGAGAAGGCCAAATGGCCTTGTGGTGGTAAGCTGAACCACTTCCAGAGCCTGTGTAGAAAAGGAGCGCACAGGAGTTGGAGGAGGAGCCTGCAGACACCACAGACAATGCTGAGGAGACAGAAATCATGACACTCTCTCTGAGCCCCAGCCCAGGAAATGACTGGGCGAAAATCCCGAGATTTCAACAGCATAGAGCATAGTGCAATGTAATTTCCCCAGTACAACTTACATTAACCATTTGGCAGAGTGGCTTCCCCTGATAATATACCATAAGGGAACAGGGATAACAGATAAATATAGTCTGACACAGGCAAACTCCCCTTCTCTGCCACCAGAGACACAACTGACATTTGTAGTTGTGAGGAAAAGGGACCAGGCCGCCATTTTAGGTAATGTGGCCATCCAAGCAATAGATTTGATTAGGGTACAGTACGAGAATTTTGTTTCTGCAATATGGAATTCCTCCAAATCCTGGTGCACCTGCTACTGGAGTATTGTGTTCACTTCTGGGTTCCACATTACAGGAAATATATACAGTAGCCAGGATAAAATCGGTACAGCAGAGGGTCACAAGGATGGTGGCCAGATTGCAGGGAAAGCCATATGAGGTGAGACTGAGGGAACTGGGTCTTTTCAGCCTGGATAAGAGGAGAATCCAAGGGGTATCACATGAAGATGGCTCGAGACCTGTTTTCCCCTGTGGAGGAGAGCAGGATGTGTTCCAATGGAGCGACACTCAGGGAACCAGAGCCGGCTGGGGCCAGGGATCAAACTAGATGGCCCAGGAGGTGCCTTTTACTTGTAATTCACTCTGTTTCTATGTTCCTATGTTTCATTGAAACTATCCTGAAAAACCACACAATGTTTTCAAGGAGATGGTTATTTAATGGATAACTACCCAGAAAAAAATAACCCACTAATAGACCCAATTTGCTATCCATGAAGGAACTTCTAGTGGTGTTGTCCGGTCCTGTTCATAAAGAATTAGACATAATCCCAGAAGAATCTATGAATACATGACCTTGGAAGCACAGCATGTTCAAAGCAAAGAAGCCATCAGGCCAATTGAAGATCTGCATAGACCCTAAACCTAGCCTAGCCCTCAAAAGAGCCCATCACCAATCACTTTACATTCACTCCAGAGCCTAAATATTCACTGTTTGTGATGTCTGCAATGGCATCTGGCATGTCAAGTGAGATGAGAAGTCAAGCACATTTTCCATTTTCTATACCTTTGGGCTGCTATAGATGGCTTAGCCTTCCAGTGAGCATCTCAGCACCACTCAAAGTGTTTCAGAGGAATCTAAACCAGGCAATCAAAGAATAGTCAGGTGGGAAGATAGTACATTATCAGGATAACATCAGGATAACATCCTGATAATGGAAAAGGGGTGAAATGACCACAATTACAAGCCATAGTTGTCTTTTCTATACATCACAAATTAAGCCCAGAAAAAAGAAACAGCTGCAGGTGACACTTGTAGGGCATTTGCTGTCAGCTGAAGATTGAAAGCCAGATCCCACAAAGAGGCAATTCAGGGCATGCCACTGCCATGCTGATGTGACTGGGGTCCAGCACTTCATCAGCATGATAAGCTTCTCAGCTAAATGCTGCCTACATTTTGCAGCAGAAGCAGACCCTCCATGCCAAGTTGCAAAACAGACTGTTCTGTGGGAGGAAGCAGGACCAGAGCAAGAAGCATGTGAGCAGTTCATCATGGATGCCTCCAGACTCAGATGCTTTCAACCAGGAGAGCAGCTGGCTTTACACTATGATGCATCAGGAGAGGGATTGGAAACAGTTCTCTTACAGGAGCAACAGAATGAATGTGCAAGCTGCATCCTGTTCAAGGTAGAACAAATAGGAACAGAGCTTTTACCTGTGGTTTTTGGAATCTGGTGCTTCCATAACAAGTAATTGTGCTTCCTGATCATAAAACACTAGAGACAATCAGGAGAAGACCCAAAATGAGTGCACCTAATTGTTACAGTCCATGTTGTGGTATCTACAGAAGATCCAGGTACAGATGAAACATTGACCAGGGCAAGCTCTTGTGTTGGTAGATACACTGAGTTCTGCCTATCTACCCAGTGGTGGGAAAGTAGTACAGTAGCATCAGGATATTGAGCTGGTGAATATGATGCACTGCCTCCTCATCAAAACAACAAAACTGCAGGAGATTATAAAGAAGCAACAGACCAGGATGCATAACTGCAGGCAGTCAAGCAGCCAATCCTGGATGGATGACCTGCCAAAACAAAGCACCTGCAGGAGATGGAAGATGCATTCCATTTGTGGAAGAACAAAGTGTCCAAGACTGACTTATATTTCATGAGCAGACACTGGGCAGTCCAGCCTCTTTGAGTCAGAAAGTCAAAAAAAGATTTATGCCTCACATGTGGGAGCTGACAGCTGCTTGTGATGGGCTTAAGAGTACCTGGAATGTGCACCTAGAGAGCATACATGGAAAGGCACGAGACCTGTTTCTCTTGTGACATCCATTGCTACTGCACATGAACTTCCCACTCAGACAAAGGAAAAGATTGGTAGAATACCTCATAACTATTTCAGTTTCTGGGAAATGTATACATTTCAGGTTATGGAAGCAGAGAGGGTGTTCAGAACCCAAAGACACACTTTTCCAATATGCCACACCTCAGTTCATATGTAAAGTAGTCAGAGTATTCTCACTGCATTGGCAATTTGACCAGCCTTTCCTCGGAAAAAGTAGAGCAAGCCATTAAAATGCTTGTTTTTTATTTTAATTTTTTAGCTGCTGTGCAAAGCTGTCACCCCAGAGTCAGACCTCTGTTTGTTGTTCCTGGCTCATCAAAACACCCCATCACAGGAAAGCCAGGCAAGTCTGACAAAAGCCCCGCTGGGATGCAGAACCAAAACACTGCTAGGCACAGAGAACTGCTAGTCCTGGCACTGGTAGGAAAGGACATGAGGTACTACAGCCATTCAGCCAGAGGCCACTCGGCCCTGGAGAATGACTGTCCAGTCTGATAAAGCCTATAGAAAAGCACAGAGAAATGTGGAAAGGTAAAGTTGTGGAGACAGTAGTGGCTCCCAGATCTTATGAAGTAACTACTCCAGGGCAGTGTACCACATTGTAATCACAGACATCTGCACTCTTAGAAGCAGAAGGAAAAGTTAGATCACGATGTGCTGTAACAACTGCCAGCAATTGAAACTTCCGCAGAAACTAATCCCCGAGGATTAAAAGAGATGCAAGCGTCAGATTTAGAAAACAGTGGCAAAGGGCAAGAAGTTGTCCAGATCAGGTTGTTGTTGTTGCCACTGTTTTGTTAAAGAAACTTCAAGCCTTGTATAAGTCTATCAGACGTGACCCATCGAAACCTTCTAGCAATCTCTGGCTTTTGGTGGGAGTGTTATAAGGTTTTAAGGACTGTAAATATGCATTTATGTATTATTTAAGGACTGTATGGATGTATTATAAATATTTGTTGATGTTATTGGATTCTATTCATATAAAGAAGAAAGATGTGTCATGAGTAATGGAACCAAGCGGAGACTCAGGATCTCGTAAGGAGTCAGGAAGTCTGCAGGAAGGGCTGCCACGCAGCACAGCTGGCCTAAGTGGACTGGCTGAGCCCACTTATAACTGAATGAAAGCTTTTCCTCTAATCTAAAGCTGGCCAGTGATTTATGTGAATGAAACAAGGATTAGGATTAGTCTAGAAGCCTAACTGTTTTTGATAAGCATTCAAGATATGGAGAGAAAATACACAGGATTTGGTTCTTTGCAACTCATACCTAGCAGTACTTTATAGCGGTATTATATGTCCTTGGGCTTCAGCCTGGCATTTCTTTAAGGTTGTGTTCCAATTAACTAGAACACCCTAAAGGTTGCATTCATTTCCTCTCCCACAATGGAATGTATCCTGGGGCAGGGGGCAGAAAGAGACATTGCCACCTCCTTCGGAAAGTGCAAATAATATAAGAAGCTTTGTGTGACATGATGACCCAGCCACTGTGGAATTGTAATCTTTTTCTATTTCTTTTTCTTAAAAACAAAAAGGGCGGGGGGGGGAGAGAGAGAGAGAGCCTGAGGGACAGAAAAGCTGAAGTCAGAAGATTCTGACTATCTCCTTTGAAACAGGGTGGCATTGGCGGGGTGAGGAAAGGAGAAAGGAGGGGTCGGAAATCCTTCATTCAGATGAAAACAAAAGGGAAGATAAGAAACAGAAAGTTGTGGGGTTCCCTTTACAGTTAATATAGGATGTCAAGACAAAAAGGCAGAAAATGGACAATAAAGGACAGCATATCAAAATTTTCAAAAATAGCCAGTGATGTTGGTAGTTCATATATCTTCATCGCTCTTTTTGAAGGAACGATTCTACACTGATCCCTTTGCAGTCTCCTTTATTGCAGTGGGGCTTAAAATCTAGCATAGCTTTGACTAACCAGTGCCCATAATAATGTATGCTCAGGGGATGGTGGTGGCCTGAACTCAGGTCAAAGAGGAGCAGCCCTGGGCAGGGTGCTTGTGCCACCAGCCTCTGAAGGGCTGATACTCAGCAGTCATTGGGCAGCCCTTTTCTCCCTTCCCTGGTTCCTGAGCCAGGGGTCAGACTAGATGGGTCTCTTCTGGCCACTCTGTTTCTATATCAGCTTCCAATCAAAGGAATAGCAATCAGCAGCCCAGCACTCCGAGCGCCTCCTCAGTGCAGTGCAGTGGCCATTGCTACCATCAGTCATGGCTGGGACTGGTACAAGATGAGTGCAGGAACTCGAGATGGGACCACAAATGAAGCAGCACAGTCTGTTCTGGTTCAAGTGGGGAGGCCAGAGTTCAAATTCACTCTCAGCCATGAAGCTCATTGGTGTCCATCACCAATGTCCAGCCTAACCTGCCTCACAGGGCTACTGTGGCTGCATACACTACCCTAAGCACCTTGGAGGAAAGACAGAATAAAGATGTACATAAAGGAAGACAAAGGAAGACACGCTAGCCTCAGGTGAAGGATGCAGGGGAGTTCAGCCAAGCAACTCTGCTGTACCTGCTAGGAGAAGAATCAGGAGAAAGTACCTCTTCACTGATCAACAATGCTGGGTGGGAACACTAAGTTTCTGCTAATTATTTTTATTTTCTTATTCATTTCAATTTTATTATTTGTTTATTCTTATTCTTCTGTTTTCCTTTTCCTAGCCAGCATTTGTGGCTGAGGCTCCTTGCAATGTGAGGGCACAAGCCGGCCAAAGTAAAACACTTTAAAATAAATCCGTGTCGGTGGGACAGTTAAAAAGCAGCCTTAAAACCCCATTCTAGGCATGTTTACTTGGCAGTATGCACCATGATGTTCGAAGGAACTTGCTACCAAGTAAGCATGTTTAGACTCTGGTGACATCATTTGCCACTGGGACAACATACTTTCAGGTACTAAACTCTGACTAGATCATGCCTCTCTGTTTCCTAAGATAGTTGACTTGCTGTAAGGAGAAAAAGAAATAATTGTAAGAAGAAGTATGGTAATAATATTGACTGTCCCAGGCCTGTAGGAAAATTCTCACTTTGCTTGCCAAGACCTGCTGCCTTACAAACATAATTAGAACAGAATTAGAAATTAACACATGTAAGGCCAACAGATGCCTGCAGAGCTGAGTGGGCTGCAAAATACTGGATGCTGACAAAGCGCCACTTGACATTTCAACTCAGAGCACTACCACATCACCTCCACTCCACCTGCATCTGCTATATAATGATGCAAAAGAAAAAAAGAAAGGAAAAGCTGCAAGCCGAAGACAGTGTTGCACCACCATGGGCATTCTGCCTCTCACACAATCAGGAAGAACGCAGCTCAAAAGAACAGATCAGTCATTCTCCAGATCACAACACAGCAAAGACTCTAACCACGAGGCTAGCCTGGTCCATTTAGCAATAAAATTGGGGGTTCTCCTCACTACCAGAATCTCTCCATGAATATTACACTGTGGGATTTCCCCCTGTAAGTTCATAACGTCTTGCCTTTGCGCGTCCCTACCAGCAGTTCCTGCCCACTGATTCCATTCTTTCCAAAGCGACAGCTTTGATACACAAATCTTGCAACTCTTGCAAAACTGAGAGTCATTGTGTTTAAACGGACGTGAAATGGCAGAAGGAAAAGAAGGGCTGACAGTGGGGTAGGGATGGAGGGCAAGAGGAGGTCAACAGGCCAGGATAGAACGCCAAAGAGCTGGCAGGAAACCCAGGCTGTATTCATCAGCCTTTTCTGAGGATACACAATCTGGCACGTGTGAGAGCTGAACCACCACCATTCCAGGGATCCAAATCAAACAGCTCCAAGAGGAGAGTCAATAGCATGATTTCTTTTCAAAACACACCATTTCAGTATAATCTGGAAGTCAAATGTTAGACCACTCTATCAGTCATGTTGAAAGCAGCTGGAAATAGAAACAAGTAGCAATTAAAAATAAAACTAAACCATCAAGAATTCATTTTGAAAATAGCACGATTGTCTTTACTTAGCCATTCTGACTTGATTTCTTGTTTTACAACATCCCTGTAACAGCAGTCACACTGTTCTTTCATGGCCAAGGAGGGGCAAGGCAACCGGTGCCTCTGCTCAGCACGTGGAACCAACTTTATGACAAATATGCCAAGCATCATATCCTGCTTATTGGAAGGTGCCACTCTCATTCCCTGACTTGCTTTTTCCTCTAGTCTGTTGAAGGGAGAAAATAGCAGCACTGAGCGGGAGAAACAGGAGTGCAGGCTTAACTATGCCATTAACGAGGCTTACCGGGCCTTGCACTCCTCAGGGATGCCACACACTCCTGAAGTCTGGGCCTGGAAGTGGATAAAATGGGTGAAGCCCCTATCTATCTATCTATCTATCTATCTATCTATCTATCTATCTACCTACCTACCTACCTACCTACCTACCTATCTAACAGCTTTTCTACCCTGTCCACCACTAGCATCTCGGAATGGCTTACAATAAAAACGAGTAGAATAAAACAAAACAGCATCCGATGATTGAAATACTAAAACCCCAGTTAAAATCAATTAAACATTAAAATGATGGGAAAATAAAAAGGGTTTTGTATGATGCTGAAAGAATATAATGGTGCTAGGCAAAACTCTCTGGGGAGTGTATTCCATAGACGAGGCGCCACCGCACAGAAGGCCCTCCTCCAGGTAGTCACCCTCCTAATCTTCAAGGAGGGCTCCCAGAGCAGGACCTCCACCTCAGATCTCAAGGGGCAGGAGGGAAATGTGGGCCAGATCTGCTTGACACTAGTAACGGTGTTTGCATAATGGCCGGTGCAGGAACGCAGCATCAGTACGGAGCCAGAGTGCTGTACTGCTCAGAGCATTGGACTAGGACTTGAGAGAATCAGGTTTAAGTCCCTGCTTAGCTGTGAAGTTAATGGGGCTACTCAACTGAACCTACCTTGCAGGGCTGTACTGAAGACAACACTGGGAGAAGGAAGAACATGTCAGCTTCCAAGAGTTACTTGTGAGAAGAAAAATTCAGCATATACATGTACTATAAAACCAAGCAGTGGTTGCTCTTCCTTCTCCTCCCTGTCCTTACCGAGGGCCACCCGCTTTGTGCACCTTGCTTTGACAGACCTGATGAGAAAGTGCCATTAGCCTCACACATGATACCACTTTCTCTTATTAGAGATTGATTAGATTTACACTCTGATTTTCCAACAAACAAGTCGCTCAAGCTGGGTAACAGTAATAAGAACTAAGTATGTTTTTAAAAAGATGTGATTAAAACAATCATAAATCAAATATGATTAAAGACAATTAAAAGCAGAATCATAAAAGAATAAAACCAGCACCCAGTCCAGCCAACCGGGTCCTCTGTCCAAGGCCTGCTTTTTTTGGATAAAAACACTTTTGGCTGCCAGCAGAAGGACAGTAGCCACTTTCGACAGCCTGGGGTTCCACAGCCTGGGGAGACTTATCCTAAGAGTCGTGGTGGAACTAAGGCTCTGGACTAAGCAGAAAGAGCTTACCAGTGAATATCCTTGTACAGCAGTGCTATGCTTCCTGTATAACAGGACTGTGGAATACAATGAGCAATTTTTGAGCAAGTCAGAATATTGGTACATTCCCTGGTACGAACTGTCCAGAGTGGGTCTTCCAGACCCAATGCAGAAATGCCAGGGACTATATTTTTCATATGTCAGGAGTATGTATTTTATCTTTCACACACACAGAGAGCCTGTAATTAAAATATCCCCCCTGACCAAGTATATTAAATAGTAGACAAATTCCTTTGCTTTGTATTTAGCTTTTAATTTGGTGCATTATCACCATTTATTGTTCCATGCTAGAGAACCTGTTCAGATGGGCAGTGGTATATACAAATTATAAATAAATAAATTGATCTGATGAACCAAACAGATCGTAGTAATAGGGGTAGCTTTATTTGGCATACTTATTTTTCCTGAACATAGCTTGCTGGGGAATGCTGGGACTCGTAGGCCATTTCTCTGTCGAAGCATGTTGATCTCTGCTGCTGTTTTTTCAGCCTTCCGCAGTCTCCCATCATTCCAGCTCAGCCTGAAAAGTTAACCGCTGTTGGTCAAAAAGTCCTGTTGTGGATGGTGACATTTTCTGTATGGATGCTTCACACTTGCTATCGTTTCCATGGAGAGGGGCCTTTTGTGCTGGCCACCCACCCTGTGTACTGTTCTTACTCGTGCACAACAAACAGAAAAGTCACGTGCTTCTAGTTTTTTTCCAGAACAGCTCCTATTTTTGGAGGAAGAAGAAGAAGAAGGGCGGTGCAGTGGGTGGAGGGGAGAACTAGATCAGACACCTAAAGCATCAGAAACTCCAGTAATCTTACAAACAAATAAGGCAGATTACTTTGAGAGCCAGGACAAGACTTAATACTTACTGTGCCAGTTCCCATCACCTAGAATGTGGCAGCCTTGTAAAACAGGGCAAATATTGCTCTTGGCTCAGTCAGGGTAACAAGTTGTCAGATTCATTACACTTATGAGACACCCAATATATTGTATCACCTTTAAAAAAAGTTTTAATACATTTAAATCAGGCAGTGTTTACAATTCCATGGGAGGAAAGTTTTCATCTTCTTTTTCTGCAGTATTTCCCTGGATGTTTTTGTGGTTTTTCTGTTGCCCTTTCCCAAATTCAACCAAAGCTATTAGAAGAAAAGTTATTACTGATAAGCACATACTGTTGTTGAAACTTCAGGAACCCTTGGCCCACATTACTGGGAAAGATAGTAATCTCTGGGGCGACAGTTCTATGGCTCTCTTGGCAAAATAACTAGCCTAAGCAGTGTGCAAACTGAAGATACCCAGCTGTATACGATGTGTTTTAAAATTCAGGAAACAAATTTATCTTTCAGTAATCCCCTTTGTACACACTGCCTGCCTAAAATGTTTTCTTCTTTCAGCACAGTCTAAGTGGGAGGAAAAGACATGGTTGAAAAATTGATTAAAGGTTGCCAGAATTGTAAAGGCAAGAAATGACTGGCTGTAACTGAAGCACTGCGCGACATCTACTGTGTAGCCTTTCTGTCACTTTGCGCACTGGTTTCATCCATATTCATTATGCAGGAGGCAGGACTAAATAAATATTTGAACTAAACCATCATGAGACAGCAACCTCCACCGACATGTGTCTCATTCTTACGAATCACAGGTGCCACACAAACTCAGTCAGTCCATGGGGTCCCTCAGGCTTCTGTCTTGCTTCATAACATCTACACAAAAACACTGGGAAAGCCTACCCAAGGACCTGGGGTTGGGAGTCATCAAGGTGTGGATTATATCCAGTTTAAAGAATACGGGCTAATAAGCTGAGACCAATTCCAGCAAAAATAGAGGTGCTTTTGGTCAGCAGGACTGCAGAATTGGACTGTGGATATGCTTGGTTCTTGATGGGGTTGCACTACCCTTGAGAGGCCAGGCTTGGACTTGCTTCTGAATGCAGCCTTGTCCCCGGATCCTTATGAGGCAGGGCTGTTTTTCACAGTATGTTGGGTGTGCCACTGAATACTTCAGTGGATAAAGCAAATCCACCTGCTGTCAAACATGGTCTCATCCAGAATCAGGTTACTATGTCAAGCTGTGTCTGAAAGGTATGTAGAAACTTCAGCTGGTGCTAAATGTGGCCACCAAATCAATGCCTTAAGTCTGCTTTGCTGATTATCTTGCCATTTTCTTTTTCTTTTCATCTGCACTGGCCTCCAGTTTATTTTTGGGTACAATTCAAACTGCTGCTTATGACATGCATGACACTCAACAGTTTAGGAACGGGATATTTGAAAGACAGTTTCCTCCCATGTGATCCTGTTATGCACAGCGGCACTGCCACCCCTCAGACCCGCAATTAGCTGGAAAGTAAGACTGAGCCTTTCCCATTGTGGCAAACAAGTTGTAGAACTTCTCCCCCGAGAGAGAGATCTGGTTGGCTATTTCTCTCCTAAGCTTGAGGACAGCTGTTAAGAGATGATCGATTTCACACAGATTTTCATGTTCTGTTCTGTTTCAAGTTCTGTTTCCCTGGTTTTATATCAAATTGGTTTATCATGTTCATGGGTTGTATTACTTAATTTGAATAATTTGAGCTGTTTTTACTTTGTGTTTTGTATTTTATGAGTATATTCTATACCGAAAGGAGAGTCTAAATGTTTCAATAAATAAAATAAGTATGTGTTCAACATTTTGTATGTTTTTATTTATGTATATGGGGGACTTTTAATTGAGAGAACTGAATGTGATAGCCCTTTACAATTAATATTGGGAAACATTACAAACCCAGATACTATTCTTCCACATACATATCAGTTCAATGAAAATAATCCTTAATACAATTCCATTTTTAACATATTGGAGTCATCAAATATATCTCTTGGTTTTGGGGGGTGTTTGTTTGTTGTAAGATTATGACTTAAGTAATCTTACAACAAACAAGGGTACCCCATATTACCCAGTGTATCCCAGTGTGTGAGGTCATTTAGTAGAGAGCAAAAGCTGACAAACCCAGCCACTCCAAAACAGTTATTTCCTATGCACAAGCCTTATTTTCTTTCTGCCTCTTTTGACTCTGGTTAAGCTTCTTAATTTTCTACTGTTGGCGTACAACATGCATGTTTAGGTATCTGTAAGCTTTTGTCAATTGTTTGCATGTCTGTGCCTTATAATTCTACTGGGAGTATTTTTTTTAATAATTTTATTGTTGTGGACTAGCCTAGGAGCAATGGTATTCAGCTATTTCAAACATACACTGCAGGCAGTAGGAGCCTTATTTTATGATGGCTTCCAACATTTATTTTCTGACAAAGGGAAGCTTCTCATAGCACCTGAGATGCCATGATAGACAGAGTTAGTATTTTACACTACCTGAACTCTGGTTGCCATTTGCTCCATAAAGCCGGGATAAACACACTCCTGTCACCAAACCCAACAGAGCACAGACTTGGATGGTATTGCAGCTGGCCCAGATGGGGCAAGCCATGGGCAGAGGCAAGTGTGCAGGCACCACTACCCTGTGCCAACACTGGCTGAGGACATAGCTAAGGTGAGCTAGTGAAGACCACCCCAACCCCAGATAGGTCTCTTATTCTGCCATCCACCACGTTTCAACCAGACTGGCACAAAGGGGCAGGTTTTTTCACCTACACTACAGTGTTTATCTGGTGGGATGCAACAGAGTTTTTAGACATACCATCTTGTCATAGTACCATCACTGCTCAGAAAAGTAATACAGATGCGTAAGGACATAGATAAGCACCCAGAAGCATGTTTAAGGTGATGGGGGATTCCTGATGCTTGGTACTTAGGACTGTGGGAGATGGGGATTAATTACAGGACCCCACAATGGCCAGTTTGTCTCACCCAACTAGAGTTGTGGGGCTTGTGGAGCTGGGAGTGATTCCGGCTGACTCCCACAACTGAAGAGGTGTGGGCAGTGGGCTATAGTGGTCACATATCCTCCACTCACACTAATTCAAGGCAGGGATGACTGTAAATAAGGTCCTACATTTCCAGTATCCTACACTAAGTTATGATTCTCATAGATTCTGTTACATTAAACTTGCAGGCTGCTATGACTGAGGTTGCTCTGGGTATGGTCACAAAATATGGATTCACACACACCATTACCATGTAGACTTCCAGGTTGTTTGGTACACTTGATGCTCTTCCCTATTACTCCATGGTGTAAGTCTGAAAGGCTCATTACAAGCCATGTCGAGTCACACTGATGTGATGAGGGGCATTTTGTCACTTGGCACTGAACCTTTGAATAGGCATCCTCAGCGGTGGAGAGCCCAAGGCATTCCTAAAGTCAGATTACTCTGTAGTGGAGGCTGCAGGCAAACTCACCCCAAGGCTACTTGGCATCAGACATTGGATAATGTGGATTCTGATGAACATGTTCTGTAAACAAAATCAGAGTAGCCTTTGGTCTCATTGGAACTATGCAACAAGAAACATTATGCAACATAAAAATGGAAGATGATAGGAAGATCCTGACAGAATATAAAAGAGAGATGCAGGCTAAAGCAAAAGCCTACAACATCCACACAAAATAGAGCTATTTAACTGTGCCTTCTGGTCCATCATAAAAGCTCAGCTCAGGATGTTATAATTGCTCAATCTCTGCCTTCATTTAATAAATGGAAACAACTGTCTGGGAAACAGCAGAGTAAGCTCTGGAAAAACTGGGATGGATAATAAATTATACACATTCAAAGGGTTTTCATCTCTTATGACAATTATGAAGACATCTTTTATTCTTCTTGCCCATCTGTCTACTCCATTTTATATTAATATTTTAAGGTCAATTTGTAAGGGCTTTTTGAGAAATTTACAAGACTAAAAATGGTTCCAGTTGAAAAAAGGAACTAGAAAAGAATCTTTTACCCCTAACTAAGGTGACCTACTGTCTCATTATATAGTAATCTTTCAAGTTTTGACCCAAAATGATAGCCACATGCTCAATAAGATGTCAGGGCCTCCATGCCTCGTTATCCAGGCTGCTCTGTAATCATTGTAAACTTTAGAGCTGTACAATGGTCACAACACTCTACACTCTTTTTCTGGAAACACAAGAATTGTTACAGGTTCTCGCCCCACTGCCCCCTTTCAGTTGTGGCTGGACTCATGAAAAAGTGTCAATTCACTGACCAAGTCATACACTTTACTGTGAATGCTTTATGCAGTTTGTAGGTCTTGCACTGAAATTCTAACAAAATAAGTATTATGTTATTCCAGAAACTCATTTCAGTTCAGCTCAGGAAAGCATCCAAGAAGCCACGTAACTTAAAGAACTCTTCACTTCAAGGTTGGTAAGACTGACCTGCATTTTCTAAAACAGAAAAAGATGCAATTTGATAGGAAAAAACCCGTGATAATTAAAATAGACTGCAGGTCCCCAGGATTTGCTCATTTTCAAAAGAATGGATGGAGAAATAGACTAACAACCATAACAGCAACAGAACTATGTGCATTCATATCTTTGGCTGCCATTAGAAAATATGAATTTGTTCACCTCAATGTATCTAGAACCATGTTCTCACAATGTAACAAGCATGCAATGAAATTGCTATACCTAGTATTTGGCATGAGCCCCTCTCCCTGCTTTCTTTCCCAGTTTTTTTCTTTTCAAAGAAAAGCCATTGTGCAGGATTTAGAATAATGCCTTCAAACTCCCCGGATGACTATTCAGGGAGATCGCTTTGTGCAGGCAAAAAAGAAGCAAACCACACAGAAAGCCCAATTATGGGCTATTTCAGTGGCATATAAATCCATTAAATTCCCAACTCTGGCACCCTCTTTATACTCTTTTTGGTGCCATGGAGTTTTCTTGTGCAAGATGGCCTGTTTGAACCCTGCCATGTTATTTCAGCATGGTATGTTTGGTTTTTAGTAAATATTGTAAGAATCAACAGTCGGTTCTATAGTTTCCATGCTTCACCATGGTATCTTCGGTCATCCAAACTTAGCAAAAGTGGTTTCCACAGTCCTGGTATGCTGCTACCACAGAGTCCTCTGGAAAAAACAGCAGCTGCAGGAGTTGTTCTAGCCAGCCAGAGAGGGATTGAATTTCAGGCATTGTGGCTGATCAGATACATGCCCCCAGCAGAAGGACTGGGCAAGGAGAGCAGAATTCAGGCTACCAAAGAAACCACTTCGTTGTCTTTCAGGCATAACCCCTGAATGAATTTCCACTCTCCTCCAGCCTCAGATTGCTAATTGCTCCTGGCTGACAAACTGCATGTGACAAGAAATACGGACTTGGCACCAGAAATGACAGATCTGTGTTGAATTCACATTTCATACCCTGTGTAAATATTACCCCATACCCTGATGTCACTTCCTATAACTGGATCCAGTGGTGTTGTTACGCCAATGGAGGAGAATGTATTTCCCCTGCCCACTGCAGCCCCTCCAGTTCCACTGGAATAACTGCAGTATATAAAAGCATAAGAAAAGCCAGGATGGATCAGACTGAAGTCCATCTTTGTTAGTATTCCGTTCACACAGTGGCCAACCCATCACCAACAGGGTTACCCAAAAAGGACATGCATGTAACAGCACCTCTCCAACCATGCTCTGCACAGTACACACCACTCAGTGTGTGAATGCACCACAGCTTTGTCTAAGTGGAGTATTGTCTTGGGAGTTTTATTTTCACTTCCTTTTCCATTCCGCCTAACATGGAATCTGTCTCTGCCTTTTTATTGTTTTATTTACTGCCCTTTCTATTATTATCATTTTAATTTGCCTTCTTATTATTTCCTTTCCCTTGCTGAGTTTTGTTTCCATACGTCTTGTAGGTCAAATTTGAAAAGTCAGCATTTGGGAAAGGGGCTGCAGCAGGGAAGTAAGAGTTTAGGAAAGTCGCAGCATGTCAGCCGGTTTCTCCTGGTGCAAGCATTTGTTTCAGCAAGCAAAAAAAACTAACACTAGCAGAATGCCACTGTTGGATACTAGCCTATGTATATTTCCCTATTCTCACTAGTAACAAACAACAGTATGGATGGGAAAATGCATGACATAATGGTATCTAAAAGGCACGGGACAAGTTGTAAACTGGGATTCCTGCTTCCATATTACAGTTGAAACCTGGCTTTAAGAAATCAATATTTAAAAGGGATTTTAAGCTGCAGCTCCCTATGTTCAAAGTAAAACATGATTTCTCTTCAGCATTTGTGAGGTAGCCATGGTTCCGTCCTTTTCCTTACTTCCTGCTAGCTCCTCTCTCTCTCTCTCTCTCTCTCTCTCTCTCTCTCTCTCTCTCTCTCTCTCTCTCTCTCTCATTTGGTGTCCAAGTAATTTACATTCAGTTAGTAAGCTAATGTTAAGCATAGTTACACACCTGGAGATATGATTGCTTTGTTTAGTTTCCCGCTAGTATTTTATTATTTTATTTTAACAAAACACAGTTCTGTTAAAGGGGAAAACTGGCTTTCATCCAATCACCACATTGAATTGCTTCTTTTAGCCAACACAAATATTATTATTCACAAAACTCACTTCTTGCTTTTTAAATTATTTTCTTTTCCCTGCTGAGCTTTGTTTCCATACATCTTGTAAGTCTGATATGTAAAATGTGGAAAATGGCTACATACTTCCAGAATGATCCCACAGCCACATGAAGTGAGATCAGCAGATACTGGATCAATATACTGTGCAGATATATGGGTCTTGAGGGACCAAGAGTGGTCATCTGATCCACCTTCCCATACTGAGGCAGAATTTTCCCAAGCCACAAAGCCCCACAGTAATAAAAGTGAAGAACAAGAGAGTCTGAGGTGCGAAGCAATGAAGTTGTCAAAAGCTGTAAGCATAAGTTTTTTGAAATCCATTGAAAAAGACTCCCAACAGTTTCAATGGAATGAATTAGCTTTATAAAAGATTTACTCATTACAGTGTCAAAATGGCCAACAGAGATTTACTTTACAGGAATGAAATCTAATTGTTTTGCCTTCAAGAAGAATCTCTGTGAGTCAAAAGGTTTTACTAGTTCTTGATTATTTTTCTCATATATTAACATATGACATTTCATTTCCATCTTTACTACAGAAAAATAAATTCCTTTTTTAGAGCCATGTCTTGAAATCAGTTGACTATAGCTAACTTCTAGTATAACCTCCTTTATTTTTTTACTGCCGTTTGCTTATAAAAGCAAAGCATAGGACAACAATAAATATAGCACTACACTTCAAAGATTTTAGAGTATAGTTTTGGTTTGCATACTCATCCAAATTTGGAGATACTTGTTTAAAACTTATCCAGACTTTCCAAACATCTCAGTCTTACTAAACTGGGCTGAAAACACAGAGCTGAGAAGAGTTTTCCTCATGAGGTTTCCAGTGCTTTGGTTAATGTCCCCCTGATGGAAATATTTTGAGGTCAGCTTTTTACATATTTCTGGACTTCCACATCTGTTCAGAAAATGGAAAATAAGAAAAGTCAATGCAGAAAATGAACTGTATGGACCTTTCAGCAATACATCTAATGTCTGATTAGAAAAATGTGCAGAGATTCACTGGCTTTCCATCCTTTTATTTCATGCTTCTTTTTTTCTAACTTCTAGAAACAAGGCAATGCAATCATAATTCATTTCAGAATAGAATAGACTCCAGCACACATTCATAAGCAGTAACGTACATTCCAATTCATGCATTCAGCTACAGAATTTCTGCAAGGGTTGGGAAGAAGTGGCACATGTTTCTGCCCTGGACCAGCATATACTTTGCCCACTGTCTAGGGCACTTGAAACTTTGCCTCCACATTTGCAAGATCAGTGCCAGTTCCAGGTTTGTGCAGACCCTTGGGCAGGCACCCTCAGTAGGCCCCACTCCTTTAAGGAGCTTTATCTTCTCACCACTGTTATCGATAGCAGCTATTGCCCCCCTTCCTCTTTCTCATCCTTGCAACACTGGCAGAAAGTGAGTGAGCAAAGGAGCAGCGGCATCTACCACTCCTCCTTCCAAAAGGCAGAGGAACAAGTAGGTTGAAATGGTAAGTGGGAGACCAAGTCCAGGAAGTTCTTGCTAGGTGTTCCATCAGGAAGGATTCAACCCACCACCCTTGATGTTGGCCCCGTTTTGACTCCAATTTTTAAGAACTCCAATTTTTGGAGTTGACTCCAATTTTTAAGAAATGATCACGTGACCTGGCCTCCACTAGACTGACCCAATCACATGGTGAACCAAGTTCATACTGAAAGTTCTTTGCCCTGTGCAGCAAAAGAGCTTGTGCAGCTTGTATTTTTGCTTTCAGAGTGCTGCTCCAGCTGACTGTACAAGCTATGGCTTTGTTGACTCTGTTTTGGCCAAGCTGGTATGAGTCAAAACTAATGTAGGATGCAAACTGGTCACATTTCTTAAACGCAACTGCTATGTGACTGTTTGTGTCACAATGGCTTTCACTCTTTCTGCTTTCAGAGGACATTTCCTATATGATCCTGCCCTAAGTATTGCAGAGGATTGTACAGCATGTTTTCCCTAAGCACACACTCAGTTCATGCAGAGTGTTGGCCAAGCTACCTGTGCATCACCTGTACATGAGAAAAAGCAGTAACTAAGGGCCAGAGGAGATACAGCTTGAAGGATGCCGTTAGCAGCTATGTCTTTTTATTGCTTTTCCACTACAGAGTAAGTGCACGGGAGGACTCTGATCAGATTTTTACCTTTCCAGTTGCTGTGGTTCAAATCCATATGGCCCCTCCTCTTGCCCGCCTGCAATTTATATTCACTAAGGGCAACTAAAGCTAATTAACAGGGAGGCCAATAGTTTTTAAGTAAGCATTGCCTTTGCTCTTCAATGGTATTATGTACTCTCAGATGATTGTGCAATGATGTTTTTATGCTCCTAGAAAGACAAACCTTGAAGATGCTGCACTTAGGATCGAAAAAGTCTTCACAGTAGGTGAATTTGCAGGACATGAGTGCGGTTAAGAAGCCACGGTGGCTTGTAACCACCTGAGCTGTTGGTCGCATGCTGGCCCAATTTATTTAATTGCCCTTAGCAAGCATAGCTTTTCATGTCCTCAGAGCCCAGCAAGGGTGGCGTGTTGAGGTAATTAACAAAACACCTAGAACCCATGGTCAGTTGTAGGGCTGTGGGTATTTTCTTAAATACTCCAACAAGCCACTCTCACCAGGTTCCCACAATACATGCCTTGGCATGTGCACCCTGGTGCCCATAGGCACTAAAACTCACCATGGCTTAAATTATCCACAGTTGGCTGCAGTGATCATGTAGGCCAAGTCAGATCATCCAGTTTTCATTTCCTGGATTCGGATACAGGGAGAACCCTGTAGTACAACAGCCATCCAAAACTTGAGTACCTCTGCTGCAAAGAGCATCAAAAATTTACAAAATGCACCTTCTTGTTGCAGTTCAGCTACATAATTTCAGAGCCACAAATTCACATGTGCTCACACATAGGTTAACTGAAATTTTTAGTTCCTGGAATACAGGCTATAGTCTCATCTGAATTTACTATACAGATGATACACTATTTACATGAGAAGGTAACATTTATGATCTGGAAAGTTAAGTCTGCTATATGTTCCGCAAACCTGGAGAAAATGTAGTTCAACACAATAAGCTTACTTCTGAATAAATATTTATAGGATGGGGCTGTAGTTTGTGAGATCAAGGTTTTAAAATGCTGGGGCTGGAGGTAGCTACCTAATCATGTTACACTGTTAATCTGACTCTGCTCATGTTACACACACACAACATGAGATTAGGTTGTTTGGCTTCATCAAGCTGGAAAATACAACCACATCACACCCCATTCCAAGATGTATTGCAACTGGGCACCACTGCAACAGCTGTCTTCCATTCTTTCAGGAATTCTTTAAGAGGAAAAAGAGAAAGAAACTGAATAAAGCAATGAGAGAAAGGGGAAAAATAGGAAAGAAAGGGGACAGGGGCAAAGAAAAGAACAGAGACAAAGATGGATATGTTCATACAGTCAATATATATTTTAGGTCCATAGAAATAGGTCACAAGTTATAGGCTGAAAAAAATGTGGGCCCTAGTTCTGAAAAATGTGGCTGCTGCTGTATTGTGTGCTTGTGAAATATAACTCTTGTGCGATCTTGGGAGATATAAGTTTACCTCTCTGTCTCTCTCTTTCTCAGTCTTCATTGTAAAGCTTTGTGAGTCTATTGTTTTAGATACTTGTGAGAACACCGGTTTCAGTAATCTGGCAATTATTCCTTTCCCTCTTTCAGTAAAGAAATACAACACCGATGGAATAGTATAGGATTGTTCAAGTGTCCTACAGTCTTGCTATGAAAGAGAAAACTCTTGTACTTCTTTCACGCATTTGTTCATAGGTATGAACGTGTGGCCACTGCCTGAAAGAATAAGCCTGAAGCTCTGGTAATCTTGAGAACTCACTCCTCTTATGTTCCTTGGTCTATTAGAATAAATCTAGATAGCAGGACAATGGATAACATGCCATACCATTGAAATGCACATATTCTTTACTAGAATATGTACAACCTTTGTGAAAGTGTAGAACACAGTATTTCTGTGAACAGATATTTCACAGATATTTCTGTGACAGATTTTGCTTTATGACTTCGGATATGACTTCTAGGAAATTGTGTACTCTACCCAGAAAGTGAGAGTCAACATCTGGAGCAGCCTCTGACAGGTCTGCTTGCTCGAAGTGCATACACATGTCAGCCTCCATGGATCCTGGGACAGTACAGCAACTTACAAAGTCGACTGGCTGCACTAATCAATGTCTCTGTGCAGCTATGCAGATGTGTTCTCCTGCCCTTCAGAAAGTGCAGAAAAACCTCTACAGGCTGATTCACACATGTATGTTAGACATGTGGCAAGACTCAATCTTTATGTAGGTGTTTAAGACCCATCTGTTTATGGTAGCCTTCCCTAAGTCACATAGTCTACCATCTTATATAGATATGACATATTCTATGCACTGCTCATATGCTTTGATCATTTCTGAATACAGAGAGTCCCCAGGTTATGAACATCTGAGTTGTGAACAACTCATACTTACAAATGAACTGCCATAAAGTCTATTATCACCATCACCATAGAAAGAGGAAGTGAAAGGGGAGAGAGGGGGCCTCCAAAGCAGGTCTTCCTGCCCTGTCCATTCAGAGCAGGAAATCTCTATGTCATTTCCTTGCAGCAACAAGGAGGCACTTGGCAGGGGAGGGGCCAGAGATATTTGCATTTTTTCCACTTTCATGAGGGTTCTGCACCCATAATCCCCATGAATGTGGAAGGCCGACAATATGTGATCTGACTTGCATACACATTTGACTTAAAGACAAATTTCTCTTTTCACAGGAATGGAACTCATTTGTAATCCAGGGACTGCCTGTACTGCTTTGAAATCTTTAGTAATAAGCAGTACATAAAATAAAAATAAAATAAAAATGCATCATCATTTCATAGTTTATCACACAGTGACCTGCATGTGTGTGTTTGTGACAGAAAGAGAGAGCAAAAGAGAAACTTTTCCACTCAAAAGTGTAATATTTATTGGATTTGTTTAAAGCTGCATATTCTCTGGCCATGGATTGTAGCAAAACAGATGAAAACCACAGTTTGTGATGTGAAATCTCTGATTATTGTGCCACATATGTGAATATCATGATTTAACAGCTGTGTAGCCATGCACATTTGTTTTAATTTCCATACCAAACTAAACAGGTACTTTATGACAGTTAATGGAGCTGCCACTATGTTTTTGAATAATTTGTGAAAGAAGGAAAAGGGTAAATCAGATCTATTAAACCCTCATGGTGCCCCTGCCACTGCCCAGTCAGATGAAAGTTTACATCCATGGCATGGACTATATAGCAACAATCATAAATCCAGGCTTCTTGAGTGCCACTATGGGGGAGAAACACAGCATAGATCTTCATGTTTTTATATAGCATCTCCCCTCAAATCCACCACAATCATATCAAGATTTGTGTTGCACAGCAGCAAAGGAAAACTCCAAATCTATGATTTTTATGTTGGATGTATATGATATCTGTGAACATGTGTATGATCTGGAAGTTTTGGAGGCTATGACTATAAACCCATAAAATCCATATGTTATATATGTCATGGAAGAACTAAAAAGTGGCAAATCCACAATTTCTACAGTGTAGTCCATGGATATGGATGTGACCTTTTATCTGATAATTGCTTTGTGTGTTCCCTGTCAAAATAATGCAAATTCATAAAGATTTGACTTCTGCTAGATCCAATCCCAACTCTGAGACAGAATCTCAGCAGATTTCATCTCTGCATGAAGATGCAGTGATGAGGAAACAAAGCCCATATTTAATTTTTGCTTGTTTGGTAATAGTAGAGTGTATAAGAAAAGCCATAATGGATCAGATGTAGGGTCTATTCCACTCAGTTTCAAATCAGCTGCTTGTGGGAAACCCACAAGTAATGTGTTACTGCAACATTTCTCTCCTGCCCAAGCTCCTCAGCAACTAGCATGCATAGGTGTGCTAGCTCTGATACTGGAGATAGCAGGCAGGCATCATAACTAGTAGCTATTCAGAGGCTTACCCTTCATGAATTTGTCTAGGCCGCTTTTAGGAACATCCAAATTAGTGGTCATCACTGCATCCTGCAGTAGCAAGTTTCATAGTTTAACTAGGTGCTATGTGGATTGTTTATCTCTGTCT